>NC_058133.1:501184242-501201309 GCF_016433145.1 Gracilinanus agilis | reverse complement strand
TATTGGTTCCTAGGTTGAAGAGTGGTAAGGGTGGGCAATGGGGGTCAAGTGACTTGCCCAGGGTCACACAGCTGGGAAGTGTCTGAGGCCAGATTTGATTCTCTACTTATCTTGGTATAAAGAGCAGAGGAGAAATTGAGAAGGGAAGGGACTTATTCAAGGATAAGTAGGTAGTAAGCATGGTGATGATTGTCTTTCATGTTCAAAGAGGACCAAAATGATGTCACTGGTGATGGCCTTTGACTTGTCCATGAATTCCATTTAAGTGAGGCAGAGTTGCCTAAAGTTGTCAACCTTATTCTCTCTTCCAGAGTCATCTAAGTCCAATAGCAAGAAAAAAGTCAAGGTGGCTGGGTGATGACTGATAAATTAATTAGAGAATTTTGTACCTTTGAACTACATTCCCCAGAATTCCTTTTGATCTCTCTGCCACTTTGCATGGTCACATTTTGTGTATAGTTTGCTGTAAGCACTTCCTCTTCTCTTCCCCCCCTCCCCCCATGCTGGGCTGAGGAAGGTAGCTTTTTATATTAGTTATTATTAATAAATCTTATTAAATATAATACTTAGAATATTGAACATTAATTTTGAAACTCACACTGAGGTGCATCTTCTTGGCATCTTCTCTGACCAAGCTCTAAGCTCTCCACAGTTCCTGCTTCATCTACCTTCATTGTCAAATTGAAACAGTTGTTCTTATCTGCCCATTCTACCAGGGGAAGTCTTCACCTGCTTGGATAGACGCTCCCCCCCCCAACTGAGTGAGGGATTTGAGACCTCTCAGCTATCCTTAATCTGGTTTAACCCATCTTCCAAGATGGTTTACCAGGGCATAGCTGCTACTTGTGCTACAGCTTCTTGGAGTCACAGGTGAGAGCTAGGTAGTAGGTAGACATGAAAGGAGAATGAACAGCCCTGAAAAGGGCTCAGCAAGGCCTCATACCAGCAGTAATAAGCTTCCTTGAACACTCCTCACACTCCAGTTTTGGGACAGGGATTGGACCTGGGATTTCATTGGTGTAGAGAACATTCTGTACCAATACTTGGTGGTGCCTTCTCTGCAATATATAATCTTAGAGAGCTGCCCAGAGCACTGAGAAGTGAGTGACTTGGCCAGGATCATACAGCTAGTTTATGTCAGAGGTGAAACTTGAACCCAAGTCTTTCTGACCAGCTCTCTATCAACGACATTAGACCACAGGTCAAATCCATCACTCTTTCCACTGTGTCATGCGGCCTATTAAAAGGTGAGACCCTTATTGCATGTAAGATTACTCTCTAAAAGGGTTGACTGATGTTCATGTCAATCTTCAGTACCACCAATGATGTATTTGTGCGCCTTTTTTATCCACTGCTTTATCATTAAAATATACCTTTTTTCTGTGTATTTGTGTTTTTTTCTTCATTCCATGGGTTTAGGGTTATTTTGAAATTGACTTGATTCATATTTTTCTCAGTATTAACAACAATTTGAATTTCCTCCTTGGGAAATTGTAATTTCTCATTCATTGATCATCAGTTTGGCAATGTTAAATTGTTTGGTACTTACTAAGTACTGATATTTATTGTAGTAGCTATGTGACCATAGGCAAGTCAACTTTGCTGAACCTCAGATGCTTCTCTTTTTTTTGGCATATGAACATGATAGAATATTATTGCTTCATTACAAATTATTAAAGCGATGATTCAGAGAATTTGGATAGTGTTCAATGATGCACAGTAGAATGAGCAAAATCAGGAGATCAATTAATACAAGGATTGTAACATTGTAAAGGAAAACATGTTAGAACATTCTTAAAAAAGGTGAAGCTCATTTGGTAGCTGTCCCCTTCTCTAGCCCACAAAGAAACAAAGTCCTTTCTTCCTTTCATTTATCCAGATTAGACAGGATGGGGTTAAGTAAGATTTTTTTCCACCTTCTATCAGTCTCACCCCAGGCATCCTTCAATGACAGTCCTCTAGGTATAGGGGCTGCCTGGAGAATAATGGGGTCCTTTATTGCCAAGGATCTCTCAACCCCCTTTTCCAAGGAAACCTTACAGCTCAAAAGCCCAGTCCTCTCCAATCCTCTAGGGAAAAGAGAATTGATGTTGCACTCCATGTTCTTCTGACTCCATCCCTAGAGCAGGGGTTCTGAACTTTTTTGAGGTCTTAGACCCCTTTGGCAGTCAGGTAAAGCTTAAGGAGCCTTTCTCAGAATCAAGTTTTTAAATGCATGAAATAAAATACAGATTAGTATAAAGGAAGGCAATCTTATTGAAATACAACTGTGAAGATATCCAAAAACAAGTTCCTAAACCCAGGTTAAGAACTCCTGCTTTAAAGGGTCACTTCCTTGTGGATCAGCTAGTGAAGGGCCCCAAATGTCAGGGCCTTAGTTGATAATTAACCACTCGAATCCTTTTTCAGGTTTTTAGCCCAACCTATGATTTCACTGGGGTAATGAAGAACTTCTCCCAAATCATATCAATGTCTTTTCTACAACTGATGGTCCTAGAGAGTTGCCTGGGTAGTCATAAGCTGATAAATGCTTAACAGCTAACTTTCTGCAGGGGGGAGAGGGAGGAAACACTTTATTTTTATTTATTTTAATTTATTTCTTCTTTTCTTCTTTTTTTTTTTTTTTGGAGGAAACACTTTTAAGTTTAATCTGCATTATTAACATTTTCTCCATCACATTCTTAAATCTTTACAATCAACAAACCAATCAATCGGGCTCTGACTCATAGTATTTGTCAATTTCCAGAGTGTACGTGCTCCCACTGAAAGTGTGACAACCTTCTTCATGAACCTGGTGCCGGCATGGCCCATATACGTGAAATCACTCGCTAGCATGACACAGCTAGTAAATGTTTGAGATGGGACACGGCTAGAGAGGAGAGAGCACTTGAGAACTGGGGATTGGGGGTTGGGAGTGGAAATGATGTAAACAAAAGCTTGGAGGCCCAGTTCTTCTGGGGAATGAACCTGCTGGGCTTTCCTTCTTTGTCTAGGCCCACTCTGAATGCTTGTGGGTCAGAGGACAAATGCTGGAACACCACAAATATCTCTCTGTTCACAAACCTCGTGGTCATGAAAATCACTTTGCACACACAGTAGGTTGATTACTCTCCTTAGGTAATAGAGCCAGGGTGGGGTGGGTGGGGCATGTATACCAGGTACTACTAGAAACAGGTAAAAGGGTAGATCTTATGACCTCATAGCATTCGGAGCTGGAAAGAAGGGTCATTCAGTCCAATGTCCTCATTTTATAGATGAGAAAACTAAAACAAGACTGGGAAAATGACTTGTTTCAGGTCTCAGAATCACAGAATTGTGGCACAGGGGAAAGACCACTCCTGGCTCTGGAGTTTGAGGACATGGATTCAAATCCTGCTTCTGATATTTACTACCTATGCATTATAGTTCTTTTTGCCCAACTCTTCATGATCCCATTTTAAAAAACCCTTACCTTCTGTCTTAGAATCAAGTCTGTGGATTGGTTCTAAGGCAGAGAATGGTAAGGGCTAGGCAGTGTGGGTTAAGTGACTTTCTCAGGGTCACATAGCTAGGAAGTGTCTGAGGTCAGGTTTGAACCCAGAACCTTCAGGATATTGGCCTGACTCTCTATCCACTGAGTCACATAGACCTATTTTGGGTTTCCCTGACAAAGATCCTAGAATGATTTGCTGTTTCCTACTACCTGTGTGACCTCAAGCCAATAATTTCATCTCTCTGGGTTTCCATTTTTTTGCCTATGATCCTTGACTCTAGGAACCTAGACTGCATCTCACTTTTGGAAGAGAAGGGATCTCAGGAGTCCTGTAGTCGTCCTTGAAGGGCAGCTTTGGTACATTAGAGAATGCAATGGCTTTAGAATCAAATCTTCTAAATTTATTCATTCATTTATTTATTTTTAAACCCTTAACTTCTGTGTATTGGCTCCTAGGTGGAAGAGTGGTAAGGGTGGGCAATGGGGGTCAAGTGACTTGCCCAGGGTCACACAGCTGCGAAGTGTCTGAGGCCAGCTTTGAACCCAGGACCTCCCATCTCTAGGCCTGACTCTCAATCCACTGAACTACCCAGCTGCCTCCAAATCTTTTAAATTCAAATTGTACCTCTGATGATTACTTGGACTTTGGACTAGTTTTCTTTGGGCTTCAGTTCCCTCATTTGTAAAATAAGAAAGTTGGACTAGATGATCTCTGGGTTCTCTTCATAATTTAGATCTATAATCCAATGAATTTCCATAAGGAAACATTCATCTAGTTTTGATTTGAAGACTTCCTGTAAGGTATCTCTCTCTTCCTACCTAGGCATCTGAGGCTCTGCAGAACAGGATTGGGGAAAGGTGAAACTAGTGGGTGGGTAGAGCTTAGGAAAAGAGGAAGGTGATAGGGTTGAGAAAGCAGGCTATTAGAACCCTAGGTGACCATGTAGGAACAATTTTCAGCCTAAACAACTATCTGAAAAGCCTGACTCATGAGGGGTGATCAGAGCACAGGACAGGGTCCTCAGACTCCTGGTTTCTATTCTTGGCTTTCTTGCTGATGACTCACCTGGCAGTCACAGGTGGAATCACTCACCTTCTTGAATGATCTCAGGTTTCTCTTTCCCTCTTTGAGATACTTTCCTCAGAGTTCTGCCCTTGGGCATGCAATGAATGAAGGGAAGATTGGGATCCAAAGGTACCAAACTACAAATTGCTTCCTGGCATTTCCCTCTTGGAAAGCAGCAGAGGAAGCTGACCCAAGGTGTTGAGAAGATCAAGAGGAGAAGAAGATTCTCCTATATGGAAGTTTGCTTCTTGCTGTGTGATTGGGAGATTCCCTCCAACTCCCACTCTCCACCTTCTCAGATCAAGGGAGGCATCGGTGGTGGCAGCGGAAGGTTCTTGACAATGTCCAGGATAGAAAAGGTCTCCCACCTCTAAGTAGAACACTTTAAGCTCTTCTTCCTTCCATTCTAACCCATACTCAAACCCCAGGCCCTCCCTTGAGTAGGAACTCAGAGACCAGAATCTATTTTCTGAGTCTCAAAGCCAAGGGGGAGCTCCAGATATCTATTTACAAAGACATCTACCCCAACCCCCGATTCCCTTTGCCTTGATACTCACATCTTCTCAGTAGTCTTTGCCCCCAGAGCCCCTCTGATTGGAGGTAGGAGCAAAGAGCTCTTCCAAAGACTTCCATTTAGGGAAGGCACTCAGCCGGTCATCTCACTTCCTGCTTTTCAATTGGCTCTGTTCCTTTCATCTTCTCCAAGGGGATTGTCTTTCTTATTTGTATATTTCAGTGATTCCCAAAGTGGGCGCCACCGCCCCCTGGTGGGTGCTGTAGAGATCCAGGGAGGCGGTGATGGCCACAGGTGCATTTATCTTGCCTATTAATTGCTATTAAAATAAAAAAAATTAATTTCCAGGGGGTTAAGCAATATTTTTTCTGGAAAGGGGGCAGGAGGCCAAAAAAGTTTGGGAACCCCTGGTATGTTTATATCCCTAGGATTTAGCACAGAGGCTGACATATAGTAGGTGGTTAATGTGTGCTTATCCATCCATCAATCGACTGATTGAAAGCACTACTTAAAAAATATTCATTGCCCTCGAGGAGCTCATATTCTATTGGGGTTGACAACATGTACAAAAATAAGTAGATACAAGATAATGTATATGCAAATATTCAACAAGAACAGAAATACTTACAAGATAAGCACAAAATAAACACCAAAGATCGATACAAGCAAGGAAGGAAGCTTTACTTCTGTAAAGAAAAAATCCCCCAAATCTCTATATTCAATGAAAGGAACATGGAAACAGTAACGGATTGCCCGATAAGGGGCCAGTTTTCAGATAAGACATATGGTTGCTTGAGATACATAATAGTGAGAAAACTCTGCCTCAGTCTTCACATCTGACTGAGTTTCTGGACAGCATAACTCGGGTCCTGAGTTAAGGGTCTCTAAGCAATACGTAGAGTGGTCCAATTTTCCAATCATACAGGGCTATGTTCAAACAATGCAGTGAGGTTTTTTCCCCAATTCCCACAGCTGAACAAAGTGTTCTCACAACATGGAAACTGGACTAGAGTCAGAATTGAATAAAAAAGGAACTGAGCTCCAGGACTGAGTCACAAGATAGAGTCAGTGAGGTTTACTAACTTCCCCAATTAACCACATGCTATTCTAATTCCCTTATTCTTTTTCCTGGATTTCTCTTCTTTCTAATCCTGCTGCGGGTCTATCACAATCTCTCTGACAATGAGCCCCAGTTCCTATCATTAAGTCTTCATCCTGTCACTGAGGGCCCTTCCAACCCTGAGATTCTTCAACCTGGCCACTGAGCTCCTTCAACCCTAGCATCCCTGACTACCATGTTGCCATTCTTAGCACTGAGCCCCCATCTTCATCCTGGAGCTTTCATCTCTGCAATGGAGCTCTTCTTGTTGGCTGACTCTTTATTCCTGGCCCTGACCGTTCTCCTCTAACACTGAACCCCCAGGAGAATAGAAAGTCCTTGAAAACAAACTATTTTCCACTTTTGCTTCTGGATCCCCTGATCTAGTACAGTGATGTTGCACCTATGGCAAGAGTGCCAAAGATGGCACGCAGAGCACTCCCCCTCAGAGTTCATTACTAGAAAGGCAGAGACACTTGTGCAGAGCTGCTCTCCTCCCCCTCTCTACCACACTTGATGGCATTTTTTCACATCACCCACCCCTTTGCCCAACAGCCCAATGGGAGCACACGGGGGTAAAATGGGTGGCTCACAGAGGTAGCAGAGCTAGAGGGGAGCAGAGTGCTCAGGTCACTCCCTTCCCCCTCTCTACACTCGATGAGGACATTCCTCACTTCACCCACCCCTCTGCCCAGCAGCCCAATGGGAATGCTTTCTCCCTCCTCACACAAAGGAGGTGGGGGCAGGGCACAACCAACACTCAATAAGGGAGGCAGGCACGGCACTCAGTCTGGGCGGGGGCGGCACTATTTCTAAAAGGTTTGCCATCCCTGTTCTAGTATAATGCCTTGAATACAATAGGTACTTTATAAATTCTGATTGAATCCATGCTCCATGCAGCATGGAATTAGAAGTTTAGGGCTCATCCCTTAGCCAAATTACTGAATAATTTCCAATTCCACTTCCCCAGATTAGGGGTTAGCCCAGATTTTTCTCCCCAAATGTTATCTTGGAATCCTTAATTTAATTGCTCTCTTTCTCTCTCTGTGTGTCTCTCCTGTCTCTGTCATCTCTGTCTCTCTGTCTCCCTCCTTCTCTATCTCTCTCTGTCCCTGTCTCTGACTCTGTCATCTCTGTCTCTCCCTCTCTCTGTCTCTCTCCCTCTCTCTGTCTCTGTCTGTCTCTCCCTCTCTCTGTCTCTCTGTCTGTCTCTTTCTTTCTGTCCCTGTCTCTGTCATTTCAGTCTCTCTCTGTCTCTCTGTCTCTGTCTGTCTCTCTGTCTCTCCCTCTGTCTGTCTCTGTCTGTCTCTGTCTGTCTCTCTCTTTCTGTCCCTGTATCTGTCATCTCTGTCTCTCTCTGTCTCTCTGTCTGTCTCTGTCTGTCTGTCTCCCTTCCTCTCTATCTCTCTATCTCTTTCTGTCTGTCTGTCTGTCTGTCTGTCTCTCTCACTGTCTCCTGCTACATACCCACACCCATTCCTTTCTTTGCTTCTTAACACAGCTTCAGGGCCATCCAGGCCATGGTACAAATGTAGCTTCCATGAGATGAGTCTAAACTGGCTGGGTGTGCTTAGAGACTTCCACTGCAGTCAGGTCTATCTGTCATTAGCTAAAGCCCTTGAGGCTTCTAGCAACTCTCATGGCTCTACCAGCTCCTGATAATCTTGCAAAGGGAAGAGAACAGGTCTGGTGCCTAACCATGTGCCCACTCTGAATCACCGAGTCCCCATCTCTGATACTGTATCAGTGTGGACTGAATTTTGCAAAGGAGGGCAGGCAACTGGAGTTGAAGCTGGCCTCATGAGGTTCCGTTTAGGAGGGGTCAGTGAAGGAGGGAGTTTGGTGAAGATTCTGAAGATTCTAAACTGCCAACCGCCAAAGGTCAATCTGGGGAGAAGTTGTTTTTCAAGTGCTCGGGTGGGCTTGGGGTGGATGGTTGTGGGTGGCTGGGAGGCTCTGGACAAGAATTTAGTGCTCAAAGAAGTTCCCAAATGGGCAAAGCTATAGTGGGGATGTTGAAGGAAGGTGTTGGGGTTCAGTTGTGACCCTAGTGGGTTGGATCCCCCCCTCAGTGCTAGTAATACAGAGACAGGCCTCCCACTCCTATGTTCTAGTCACTTTGCCCTTCAAGATGGTGTTGGGTATTCGTCTTCCCCTCAGCCACGAGATCAGTCTTCCTCCCTCAAAGTACCAGCCCCAAACTACCACTAATGAACTAATAAAGATTTATTATATAGATAAAGGAATTCAGGACAACAAGGTAAGCATTAATTGTGGATTTAGAGCAGTGATTCCCAAAGTGGGCGCCACTGCCCCCTGGTGGGTGCTGCAGTGATCCAGGAGAGTGGTGATGGCCACAGGTGCATTTATCTTTCCTATTCATTGCTATTAAAATTTAAAACAATTCATTTCCAGGGGGCTAAGGAATATTTTTTCTGGAAAGGGGGTGGGAGGCCAAAAAAGTCTGGGAACCGCTGAATTTTATAGGAAGGAGGGAACTGGGATCACTTCTCTATCAACTCTGAACCCCATGACAAGAGAGCAGTTCTGGTTTCTTCTGTAGCTTGGACTCACAACCTGCCTCTCCCTCTCCTCACAATATCCTGTCCTTAACACTAACTATCAAACAGGGGAATAACTGCAAAGAAGAGGTATAAGATGGATCAAGGAAGGGTCCCCCTGGATTCCGGCACTAAGGCCAATTATGGAGCACAACTTTCTCAGGACCTTCTTCGTTGGCAATGAAGTCAGCAGAAAGGTTTAGCTGTTGAAACCTCCAGGTTGCCCCTGAATTTTGGGTTCAGAAGTGCTAAATTCCTGTCCAGAACCTCCCAGCCACCCACAACCATCCACCCCAGCCCACTGGAGAGCTTGAAAATAAACTTCTCCCCAGATTGGCAGTTGGCCGTTGGCCATTTAGAATCTTCGGAATCTTCACGAAACTCCCTCCTTCACTGACCTCTCCTAAACGGAACCTCGTGAGGCCAGCTTCAACTCCAACTGCCTGCTCTCCTTTGCAAAATTCAGTCCACACTGTTACATACTGGGTCCCTATCCGGTAGAAATGAGTTTCCAGGGGGCAACCAGGAAGCTCAGTCAATGGAGAGCCAGGCCTAGAGATAGGAGGTCCTGGGTTCAAATGTGGCCTCAGATATTTCCTAGCTGGGTGACCCTGGGCAAGTCACTTAATCCCCATTGCCTACCTTTTACCACTCTTCTGTCTTGGAACCAACAAATAGTATTAATTCTAAAATGGTAAATTATTTAACATCTATGTGCCTCATTTTCTTCATCTGTAAAGAGAAAGGGTAGGGGGCAGCTGAGTGGCTCAGTGGATTGAGAGTCAGGCCTAGAGACGGGAGGTCCTGGGTTCAAATCTGGCCTCAGACACTTCCCAGCTGTGTGACCCTGGGCAAGTCACTTAACCTCCAATGTCTAGCCCTTACCACTCTTCTGCCTTGGAGCCAATACTCAGTATTGACTCCAAGATGGAAGGTGAGGGTTAAAAAAAAAAAATGAACTCCTATCCTTGAAACTGAGACTCAATCCCAGGCATCCAATACTAATTCCTGTACTCAGTTCACATCTCTAACACCGACCCCTCATTCCTTCTCACCTTGGCCAATGACAGCTCCTGTACTTAGTCCCCAGCCTCGAGGAGCCTGCGTTCTTGACGTTGAAGCCTTGTCCTTAACATCTAGAAGAATGAGCTCCTCAGCTCCTAGATTTCATCTGCAAACCCCCACCCCAGGGGCTTTCTCTAGGAGAAACTGTCACCTGTACTCCCGAGGGAGGCCCAGCGTCCTCAGCTCAAGGCTGTGGCCACCTTAGCGGCACCTTGGATGCGCCCTATCCCAGATGGCTGAGAGACTGGCCAGGAGACATTGACTTCCCGCCAGTCTGGCTCCCGAACATGGCCCTTGATCTCCCTCTTCATTACTGACCTGCCATCTGCAGGGTCTCCTTCTTCCTCACTGAACTTAGTGGCTTCCATTGTCTGGAGGGGTGGACATGTGGGTTTGCAGTTAAGCAACTGCTGCAACAGGAACTTGGGCACACAAATAACTTTTAACTTGTTTCAACTTGTAAAGAGGAAAAACCCAGAATGTGCTGTGGCTCTGGTGAGCGTCCAGCTACTGCGGTTGCAACCAGAGGTTGCACGCAAGGCCAGGCCAGGGAAGTGGGTGGGAAGCCAGCTGTTGGAGCGGGTGGCTTTGGAGGTCGAGGCTGTGATTTCTTCTGATTCTTCCTTCAGAAGGATTCTGAAATGCTCCTAGTTTCTGGGGTGGAGAAGGTAGTTGCTTGGTTTAGGTGTGAGAGAGGGGCAGGGCTCAGTATTAGAAATTGCAAATTGTGCCAGGGGGAATATCTGGCCTCAGTTTCCCTCTCTGTAAAATGAGAAAGTTGGAGCTGGTCTTGAAGTTTCTTTTTGACTTTCAATCCTGTAGTCTGGTGCCTCCTCCCAGCTTGCCTGGATCTCATCCTCTTGGTATGCTGGTGTGTGCCTGTGACTGTGAGTGGGGTAGGAGAGGGTGTGGAGGAGAGGATGTTTACATCTTGACTAAATGAGCCACTGACATCTGGGGCTGGGGTTGAGAAATATCTGGTTGCTCCCAGATCCTATCTAGCTCACTGATAGGTACCGAGACTCTGCGTTCTTCCTTCTGGACCTAGCTGGGCCACCCAAGATCCCCTAGATCATACATACTGGGCTACTTCTTTTCGTTTCTTCTGAGTTAGGTGGGGCCAATGGAAAGCTATTCTGGGAAACTCCAGCCTGCCATTGTCTGGTAACTGATGGGAAATTTGAGGGCAGCTTCAGGGGAATTTAGGGATTTAGGAAAGGGTGTAGACGAGACTTGTATTTTGACCAGGTTGGTAGGTAACACCTGGACTGAGTCAGCTGATAGAAGTGTGTTGTTCCCCCCATCCCCCAAATCAAAGACCCTACAAGAAGTTGGGCTCCCACGGAACAGTGGGTGAGGCAGTGTTGTACTGGATTAGAAAACACGAGATCTGAGTTCAAATTATGATTCTGCCATTTCCTGCCTGTGTTACCTTGTGCCTCAGTTTACTCTTCTGTAAAATAAGAAGAGGTTGGTTAGAGGGCCTCTAAGACCCCTTCCAAGACTAAATCTACTATCCAATAATCCTGTGAATGGCAATTGCTTGAACTCAGGTATGGTCAGCTCAAGGTCAAGCTACCTGGGAGCTAGACCAAGTGGCTCGGATATAAGGGTGGTATCAGACTGAGGGACCATGTTGTGAGTGGTGTATATGGACAATTCAAGGGGAAAACCAAGACTAGAATGCAGGGAGACAGGGTTCCTGGGGAAGGTAGAAATAGACAGAAAAAAGAGGTCAGAGAAAAATAGATGGGGGCGAAAATTAGTCACTCCCCCCCAAAAAACTTCAGGGTACAGTTATTTCTTGACCATTTCAAGATGTCCCCTGGTCCAAATGGAATCTCTTCAGGTAAATACCTCAAAGCAAATCTTCTGAACCCTCTGCACTCTGACTGGCAGCTTCATCATTCACCTGAAACTCTGACGTTATCTGTGAACTCTTACTTGCCAGATCTAATGACGTTTCTCAGTTCTTTTCTCCTCCTCCTCCTCTGACAGTTTTGGTTCCCTCTCTCCTCTTGGATCCTGTCTCCCCTCTCTCTGGGTTTTCATCAAGCTACTTTCTCTTCCCACCTGTCAGAATGTTCCCTCTTAGTTTCTTTTGCCAGATTGCCATCCATGTCATGCTCATTAACTGGGAGGGTTCTTTTTTCTTTTTAACCTTTTACTTTCTCACTTGGGAAATCTCATCAGCTTCCCATGGTTCTGATTTTTATCTCTTTGCAAATGATTCCCAGATCTCCGTAGCCAGTTCTGCTTTCTCTTAAGCTCTAGTAGACAACTAACTACCTGTTGGAAGGAGGAGCGTATGGGATGCTCTGGAAGGACTAGCAGCTTCGGTATGAGAGCTCCCCAAACACTTTTTGGGGCTGTTCCTTCACCTTTGGTGTCTACCTTTTGCACAGCTCCAAGAAGCTGTACTCTGGTAAACCATTGTAGTAAGCAGGCGAAATCAGGGTGAGGGTCACCAACAGGACTTAAACCCATTGATGAGTTGGTGGGAGGGTGTCTACCTCAAGCATGTGAAGACTTCCTCTGGCAGATTGGGTGGAGGAGAACAATTTGCTTCAAAGGCCATGAAGGTGGTTGAAGTAGGTGATGTGGGGCCCTTAGAGCTTAGTTACACATCAAAGACACCAAGGTCACTCATTGCCCCCAGAGGCATCACGACCATCTTGACTTTTTTGTCTTGGCTGCTGGATTCCAATGACTCTGGAAGAGAGAGTGAGGCTGACAGTGTTATGCAGCCTCGCCTCACTTAACTCCAATTTATGTGTGAGTCAAAAGACATCAGTGATGTCATTTTGGTCCTCTTGGAGTACCGAGGACGAAAACTGACCCATCAACCAAGCAACCTGTTGGACAATTCAAATTGTATGGCCTGTGGGCATGTCCATTATCTTTCCCTGTAAGTCATTCCCTCGCCCAACATCCCCTAGAACGTTCAGGGTACCATAAACCATCCAGGCACTCAAGCTTGCAACTGTGGCGTCAACTTTGACACTTTACTTTTATTCATCCCACATTGGTAGTTGGTTGCCAAATCTTGTCATTTCTATCTCAGAAACATCTCTCATGGTTGTCTCCTTCTATCTATTCATATCACTACCATCTTAGTTCAGCTCCTTATCTCTAGCCTGGACCATTGCAAGCCTTCTAATTGCTCTCCCTGCTTCCTTTTCAATTTACTGTGTACACTTGAAGCTGACATTTTGTTCCTAAGGTACTGGTCTGACCACATCACTCCCCTACTCAAAAATATTTAGTAGCTCCCTTTTGGCTTTCAGGGAATATACAAACTCTTCAGCTTGGATTTTTAAATTTTTATTTATTTTTTGAACTCCTTACCTTCTATCTCAGTGTCAATTCTAAGGAGAAGAGCATTAAGGGCTAGGCAAATGGAGTTAATTGACTTGTCCAGGGTCACACAGCTGAAGTCAAATTTGAACCTAGGTCCTCTTGGCTCCAGGTCTAGTGCTCTATCCACTGTGCTACCTAGCTTCCCCCAGCTTGGATTTTAAACTCTCTGTAATGAGCCCGTTTTTAGGGCCTTACTTTCTATTGGCCTTCTTTATGCTCTCTACACAGTAGCCAAATTGTCTTGGTGGTTGATCTTCAGACTCAGAATTCTACCTTCCTTCTCTGTACAAACTTCACTGCTTTCCCCCCAATGCCTGGAGGGCTTCCCTCCTTTCTTCCACTTCTTAGAGGTCTTAGATTCCTTCAAGATCAGTTCAAATGTCACTTCCTACAGGAAGCCTCCCCTAATGGAAGAGGGCAATTCTTTATTCTCAAATAACTTTGCATTTATTTGTGTACATGCTATATTCACCTTATTCCCCTCTCCATTAGAATGCTACCTCTTGAGGGCAAGTAATGTTCCATTTTTGTGGTTGTATTCCCTGTAATTTACATGTAGTAGGTACCTAATCAATGCTAGTCTAATTGAAGTGGGATGTGGTCAGAGATAGGGGATGACTTAGAGGAGAAGCACCTAATTCAAGAACAACACCAAGGAGAGAGAACTGGGAGTGATTTAATTACTTTAATAGCAGGAATTACCAGTGGGAATAGCACTGGGTTCAGTCAACTGGGTTCTGGGGCAACTAGGTGGCTCAGTAGATAGAGAGCCAGACCTAGAATTGGGAGGATATGGGTTTCAATCTGACCTCAGACACTTCCTAGCTATATGACCTTGGGCAAGTCACTTAATCTCAACTGTCTTGTTATTGCCACTCTTCTGACTTAGAGTGAATACTTAGCATTGATTCTAAGTTAGAAGATAATTTTTTTAAAGACTGAGGTTAAAATACTTAGCCTCTTATAAGCTCTATGACTTGGGTGAATTGCCTTCCCTCTATGAGCCCGTTTCTTCATCTGTAAAATGAGGCAGTGAGATAGCTAACCTCCAAGGTCCCATCAGGTTTTAGATCTGTAGCCTATGAGACATGATTAAACTTTTAATTGTTCTCCAATATTTTCCTCCCCAAAGAATGAAGTTTATATCAGTGGGATTTCACCTATTATCCTAGAGTGAAAGGAAAAATCATTTTAAACAGGTGACCTTCTTTGGGCACCTGAAATCATTCCACATGGGCAGCTTCCTACTCTGTTAATGCATAAGACTGGCCAGTTTTCTCTTTTGTCTCAGTGGCTCAGTATTGAAACCCAGTAGATTCTATTCCAGCCTCTTACCTTTAGTCTGTGTATGTCTACCTCCTCGAATGTGTTTCTTGTAAATAACATATGGTAGGATTAATCCACTCTGCTATCTGCTTCTATTTTATGGATGATTTCATCCCATTTACATTTACAGTTATAATTACCAGCTGTGTATTCTCCTCCATTTTTATTTCCTCTTAATCTTGCCCTTTCTCTTTTTACTCATTCCCTCCACACCAGTGTTTTGCTTTTAATCATTTCCCCATTTCCCCTCCCTTACTATTACTCTCCTTCCCACCACCACCCTTCTACTTCTTTCTACTTCTCTATACGGTCTTTTAATCATCCCCCCAACTTATCCCTCCCTCTTTTACTCCTCTCCATACCATCCCCCTTTCTACTTCTCTATAGGGTGAGATAGGATTCTACACCCTAATGAATCTGAGTCAATTCTAATGAGAGTAAGGTTTAAATATTACCTGTCACCACCCTCATCCTCCCCTACACTGTAATAGTTCCCCCCATGCCTCTTTATGTAATATAATTTACCTCATTTTACTTCTCTCTTCCCATTTCTCCTAGTGCAATCCTCTTTTTCATCCCTAAATTTTTTATGTATCATCCTAAATAGCTTACTACCACCCCTCTATGTAAACCTCTTCTAACTTCTGTGATAAGAGATACAGACATCATATTTTCATATAAGAATATAAACAATTTGATCTTCTTGAAGCCCTTACATTTTTTCTCTTTCTTATCTGGACATCAAATTGTCTAGTTAAGTCTAGTCTTTTCTTCCGGAATGCTTGGAAATCTTCTATTTTATTAAGTGACCATACTTTCCCCTGAAAGAATATAATCAGGTTTTTCCCTAAACCCTTACCTTCTGTCTTGGAGTCATACTGTATATTGGCTCCAAGGCAGAAGATAAGTAAGGGCTAGGCAATGGGAGTTAAGTGATTTGCCCAGGGTCACACACATAGGAAGTGTCTAAGGCCAGATTTGAACCTAGAACTTCCTGTCTCTAGGCCTGGCTCTCAATCCACTGAGACACTCAGCTTCCCTCTATAGTCGGCTTTGATTGGTAGGTTATTCTTGATTTTAAACCCAGTTTCCTTGCTTTCTGGAATATCATATTCCAAGCCTTCTGGTCCTTCAGTATGGAACTGGTCAGATCCTGTATAATCCTGACTGGACTTCATGATATTTGAATTCTTTCAGGCTTTTTACAACATTTTTTCTTGGTCTGGGTGCTCTTGAGTTTGGTTATAACATTCCTGGGAGTTGTTATTTGGAGATTTATTGCAGAAGATGATTTGTGGATTCTTTCCATTTCTATTTTACCCTCTTGTTAAAAAATATCAGGCCAGTTTTCTTTGATCATTTCTTGTAATATGATGTCTAGATTTTTTATTTTTGTTTTTGGATCGTGACTTTCAAGTAGTCCAATCATTCTTAAATTGTCTCTCCTGGATCTATTTTCCCAGGTAAGTCACCTTCATCTTTTTATTCATTTATTTACTTACTCATGTAGCCATTTATTTATTTATTTATAACCCTTACCTTCTGCCTTAGAACCAATACTATGCATTGGTTCTAAGGCAGCAGAATGCTAAGGGCTAGGCAATGGGGGTTAAGTGACTTGCTGAGTGTCACACACCTAGGAAGTATTTGAGACCAGATTTGAATCTAGGGCCTCCTGTCTGTAGGCCTGGCTTTTAATCCACTGATACACTCAGCTGCCCCCTGCCACCCCAATTCTAATTTTTAAAGAATGAATTTCTTCTGTGACCTATTGATCCCCCTTTTCCATTCTACTTTTCATGAAAATTTTTTCTTCATTGGATTTTTTTGGCCTTTTTTCCTAGGAGTTCAATTTTGTGTTTTAAAAAACTCTTTTCTTCATTGGATTTTTTTGTACCTCTTTTTCCAGTTGACCAATTTTGATTTTTAAGCTGGTTTTTTTTTTGCATTACTTTCATTTCTTTTCCCCATTTTTCTTTGAACTGTCTTATTTGATTTTTAATTCCTCTTTGAGTTCTTCCAGCACTTAGGGCCCATTTCCATTTTTCTCTGAAATTTTGCACGTGGTTGCTTGGATCTCACCATCCCCCATTGATTCTGTGCTTTGCTCTTAGTTTCCATAGAACTTTTCTAGGGTTAGCTGTTTCTTTTGCCTTTTGCTCATTTTCCTATCTTTTTTTTTGCCTGGGGACTGGGAGATAGCTGCTGATTCTGTCTCCTCTGTCAATGGCTTTCTGTGAGCTATTTTGTCTTCGGGTTAAGTCTTCACTATGGTACAGGCTTGAAAGGGCCAAGTGTGATGGCTAAGGACTTCCATGCCTCACTGTGGTGTGATACCAGGGCCTGGGAGTTCCAGGGGGTAGGTCTGGGTTGCTCTGTTGTTGGTGAAGGCAGAGTCCCAGGATCCTGAAATTGGTCTATACTTAGGCTAAGAATCTGGTATAGGAGATGGGGGTGAGGATGGTAGGCCAGCAATTCTCTGTGTGAAGTTTTCCTTCTGGTTCTCCCTTATCCAGTGAAAATTGACTCTCTCTGACTCTCTCTCTCTCTCTCTCTCTCTCTCTCTCTCTCTCTCTCTCTCTCTCTCTCTGTCTCTTATACACA
>NC_058133.1:501131115-501144296 GCF_016433145.1 Gracilinanus agilis | reverse complement strand
TCTCTCTCTCTCTCTCTCTCTCTCTCTCTCTCTTTTCTCTCTCTCTCTCTCTCTCTATATATATATATATATGTAGTGCCACATATATATTGAAATACACATCTGAATTATATATTATATATATGTTATATATTGTGCCACTTATCTGCCCAAAGTCTTTTGTCTCTGTTGTTTTGGTAAATTCACTACAGAACCCAAGTTGAAGAGGGAGAGGTCCTCCAGATGCTCCAGATGTTTGGAGGTGATATTGGGCCACTTGCTTCAAGTCCCAGAACATTGTAAAGTGTCTTGCATGAGATCCATAATCACTCCAAAGAATTTGGCCTAATTAGTCACACAGTAATAACCAAGTGGATGAAAAATGCATCCTGCCTGCCTCCCTGTCTTTGTCTCTCTTCTCCTATCTATCTATCTTGTACCAGTGCTGCAAATGGACAAGAAGTCTGGCCCAGAACTGGACAGGATGGGAGGAGAATGAATAGTCTTTGAGAAACTGAAATTTCGCTTTCTCTTGAGGTCAGACTTTTTCCTGAACTGAGGATCCGGCTTCCAAATCACAGGATTCTGCTGGTGATACTGCACGGCCATAAGTCATGGAACGTTACAGTCTCCAGACATAAAGCTGAGGATCACTGAGGAGGCAACATGGAGGTTGAACAAAGGAGGGGATGGCATTAGGTGGAAACAGTTTGCTGCATGTTACAAGCATGGAATTATACAGAAGAAGTGGAGTCCGTGATTTCCTTCAAAGAATGCATGAATGGAAAGATGATGGACGAGCCAGTTGAATGACAAAAGTGAAGACACTGGACCGTTGGACAACTTGAGTGCTCCACTGCTATTCTCACACTGCCAAGAGACAGGGCGAGGACCCTCAGCTGGGTGGATGCCTTTTGTAGTAAACTTATGGGAGAACAAGTTCAAGGATCATTCATAGGGCCAGCAGCCATGGATGGGTCCCTGGACCCATGGATCTGTACTCTTGGAAGAAAACCACATTGACGAGTCCGTAGATATGCTGGAGTATTTGAGTATTTCATTCACCACTCAGTAAATATCTATTAAGCACATATAATTCGTCAATCACTGGGCTTGGTAGTGGAGATAAAGAGACCTAAACAGTCCATGCCCTCAAGGAGCTGACGTTCTATTGGTGTAGGAACATGCACACATATAAGCCAATGTGCAAAATAAATACAAATTAATTTAGGACCCCTTTGACAGTATTTTTCTGCCAAAGAGAATGAACTTTGGGCCAAAAAAGGACAATACAAAAAATAAGAGCAATAGGGAGGTAGTTAAATAAGCAAATAATAAGAGAGTACCCAGCTGTCTTTAATGGGTTTTAGTCATCTGGCCCAGATGTACAAACTATAGGGCAATGAAAGAGCTGGCAGCTATAATTGCTGAACCAATCATTTGCCAATAGCCTTTCAGATGTCACGGGGAAGGAGAGAGGTGCTTCAGGATTAAAGGAAGGTAGGTGTCCCAATTTTCAAAAAAGGGAGGGCCTGAACCTATAAACCAAAGGCAGGGAGCTTTAATTTGATTCCTGGCAAAATTCTAGAATGCACCATGAAGAGGTTGGCTAATGAACGTATGGGAAAAGTTAGTAGTGATCTCAAAGAGTCTTGATGTTATCACCAGGAACAGGCCATGGCGAACCAATTTATTTCCTAGAATTTCAGATTGTAATTGAAGACTTCCTTTTTGTAGAGATTGAAAGATTGGGGGGAATGCTTCATGGTTATCCAGGGTTTTATTTAAACCTTTGCCTTTTGTCTTAAAATCAATACTGTGATTGGTTCTAAGGCAGAAGGGTGATAAGGACTAGGCAATGGGATTTAAGTGACTTACTCAGGGTCACACAACTGAGAAATGACTGAAGCCAAATTTGAACCCAGGACCTCCCATCTCTGCACCTGGTTCTTTATCTACTGAGCTGCCCTAGCTACACCCCCCCCCCCCCAATCTAGTTTTTAGTTAGGCTTTTGACAAATCTCTCATATGGACAAGAAGTTAAGGAATTAGAACCAGTTGACTTTATTTTATATTTATTTATTTTATATTTATTTATTTTGGAGAACTTTGGTTCTCCAAAGAACAGTCACTAACAGGCCAAAGTCTACTTGAAAGGAGATCTCCTGAGGTAGAAGATTCAAAGCATTTGTGTGTGATCCAGTATGATTTAACTTTAAAAAGTGGCTTGGATAAAGTTTTAGGTGTTATATTTACCAAGATTAGAAATGACACAAAGCCAAGAGTGATGGTTAACACAAAGATGAGACGGATAACTAACCTAGCATGAGGATTCAAAAACGTCTAGACAGGCTAGAACAGTGATGGCGAACCTTTTTGAGACTGAGGGCTCAAACTGTACCCTCATGCCACATGTGAGCCATCCCTTGTCCCAGATAGGGGAAGTAGGAAGCTCTTCCATTGGACTTCTGGGCAGAGGGGTGGGTGATGTGAAAAAATGTCCTCAGGTGTGTGGAGAGGGGGAAGGGAGCAGCTCCCTCTGGAATGTATGCCATAGGTTCCCCAACACAGGGATAGAACAGTGGACCAAATCTAATGAGATGAAATTTATTAAGGATAAATATAATATCATAAAGCAATCAAAGCTATCAATAAGCACATGAGAAAGTGCTCTAAATCTCTTATAATTAGAGAAATGCAGATCAAAACAACTCTGAGGTATCACCTCACACTTGGCAGATTGGCTAACATGACAGCAAAGGAAAGTAATAAATGTTGGAGGGGATGTGGCAAAATTGGGACATTAATACATTGCTGGTGGAGTTATGAATTGATCCAACCATTCTGGATGACAATTTGGAGCTATGCCCAAAGGGCTTTAAAAGACTTTGCCTTTTGATCCAGCCATATCACTGCTGGGTTTATACCCCATAGAGATGATAAGAAAAAATTCATGCACAAAAATATTTATAGCCGCACTCTTGGTAGTGGCAAAAAATTAGAAAATGAGGGAATGTCCTTTGATTGGGGAATGTCTGGACAAATTGTGGTATCTGCTGGTAATGGAATACTATTGTGCTCAAAGGAATAAAGAACTGGAGGAATTCCATGTGAACTGGAAAGACCTCCAGGAAGTGATGCAGAGTGAAAGGAGCAGAACCAGGAGAACGTTGTACACAGAGACGGATACACTGTAGCACAATCGATGTAATGGACTTCTGTACTAGCAGCAATGCAATGACCCAGGACAACTCTGAGGGACTTATAAGAAAGATGTTATTCACATTCTAAGGAAGAACTGTGGGAGCGGAAATGCAGAAGAAAAACAACTGCTTGAATGCATGGGTTGATGTGGACATGATTGGGGATGTAGACTAAACAACCACCCCAGTGCAACTATCAACAATATGGAAATAGGCCTTGATGGTTGACACATGTAAAACCCAGTGGAAATTCGAGTCGGCTCTGGGGGTTGGGGATGGGTGGGAGGGGAGAATAAGAACACGAATCATGTAACCATGGAAAATTTTTCTAAAACGAAAAAGAAAAAGAAAAAACATATATAATATCATAAACTTGGACTAAAAAAAAGTCACCAAGAACCCAAAGCTTTAAATAAGTACAAAATAAGGTCATTATGACTAAGTGAGTTTGTCTGAAAAAAAATCTGAGGTCTGCCCACTCAATAATAACAACCAGCATTCATATAGGTAACCAAAGGCTTTATGTTTATTTTATCATTTGATCAGCATATGTCAATAGTGTAGTGTGGGAACCAAGCTTCAGGCTGCATTCAGAGGACAGCACCTAGGAGCAGTCAGAGGAGCCATCATCAGCCATCTTGCCTTTTGTCTTACCACTGAACTTCATTGTCTGGAAGAGAGAGTGAGGCTGATGATTTTGTGCACTTAAATCCGATTTCTACTCGAGTCAGAAGACATCACCAGGGATGACCTTCTGGCCCTCTTTAGTGTGAAGGATGATAACCATAGAGCCAGGAGAAGGGAGTTCATAATAGTCCCAGTGGTCAGACGATGTTGTAGAGATGTTCAGAGAAGGAGCAATGAGAATGGGGAAGGGACTCAAGTTCACGTCATACATGTGAGGGCCATCGAAGGTCCTGAGGTGCTCAGAAGCCTTAGGGAGACAGGATTGCCATCTTCAAGAATCGGAAGGCATATAGAAGAGGGATGATAGTTTTTCTTGGTCTCAGAGACCAGAATTAGAAACAATAGGCAGAAGTTTCAAAGAAAAAGATGGAAACGGATGCCTGAAATAAATGAATGAAAATGAATTTCTTACATGATTCCTATGTGCCAGGCATTGTAATAAACCCCAACGCACAAGCCAAGTGGTTGGTTGGGATGGGGTTCCCCGTTGCCGGATAGGTTCGAGCAAAGACTGGCCAACCACCTCCCAGAAACAGTGGCAGAATTGATTTCTGCTGAGGAAGGAGTTGAGCTAACAGCCTTGGAGTTCCCCCTTCCAACTCTGAAATTCTGGGGTTCTCAAAGGCTGAGTGCCAGATATGAGAAGTTAGCTTCTAAGTAAACTCGGGGAAGCTGGGGAAAGGGCAGAGGACCCAGCTCTGGGTCTGGAGTCACAAAGACCCGAGCTCAAATCCAGCTTCAGACACTTACTGGGTGACTCTGGGCAAGTCACTTAACCCTGCTTGCCTCAGTTCCCTCATCTGTAAAACGAGGACAATGACAGGGGTTTGTTGCGGGGGATCAAACGAGATAACATTTTTAAAGTGCTTAATACAGTGCCTGGTACATTGTAGGTGCTTAATAAATGTTTGCTTCCTTTCTTTCCTGCCAAATGAAGGGAAAAGGAAGAGGGCACCTGGGAACATAGTCTTGCCCAAGGACTCCTGTTTAGCTTTTGGAAGGCTCTGCATGGACCAGTTCTAGTCTTGACAGCTACTGCCCCCTGGGGGTCAAAGGGCCTCTCTGCACTCCTCCCCAGGCAGGCACAGGACACCAACCAAAGGCAGAACTTGGGCTTTTCCCATGCCTAGGATCCTCCCCGAGGGAACAGAAAACGATGGAGTTTTGAGGTGGAGAAAGGACCCAGGTCTGATCTCTTTTCCCTTTATCTTCCCATCAAGCAGCAGTGTGGAGGACCATCATGGATAGAGCATCATATTTGGACCCAGCGAGTTGTTCATTCATTTCAATTGTGTCTGACTCTTCGGGGTTTTCTTGGCAAAGATGCTAGAGTGGTTGGCCATTTCCTTCTCCGGCTCATTTGACAGTTGAGTAAACTGAGGCAAGCAGGGCTAAGGGACTTGCCCAGGATCCCAGGACTAGTATGTCTGAGACCAGATTTGAACTCAGGTAGAGGTGACATTTTCTGACTACAGGCTCTGTGTTCTATCCACTGCACCACCTAGCTGCCCCTATCATGATGAGTTGATCAGAATAGAACTAAAGAATTGCCACTGCAGGCATGATCTATGGTTTTTCTAAGACACGTACCTTACATGCCATCACGACTCTCCCAGAAGGAGGCTCCCAGCCTCCGCAGACATCTATTCCAACTACAAAGAGGGTAAGAAAAAGGAGTTAAGTACAAGATGGCTCTGGAGGGAGAAGCTAGCAGGAAAGAGGCCACGAAGAATGCGGCGTTTGCTTTATGTACCCAAAAGACAGATTCTGTGAAGCAGAGAGAGGGAGCTAGTGTGGGATCTAGCCTGAGCCATGCTGGGAGATGGAGTGGAGAGGAAGACTACAGAGCTAAAAGGGGCTGTCATCTCAAATGAGGCTCAAGATCCTCCCTATTTGTGCTTTGAACTCTATTTTCCTAGAGTGGGATAAACATGAGACTATGGCTGGCTTTCTTCTCAACATCAGCATCTAGTATGAACACTCAATAGCATGGTCACTTCCTCACAGGTACTGGGTGATGGCGATGTTGGGATGGTAGTGCTATTGGTGATGCCAAAAAACAAAAAAGGAAGAAGAGAAGGAAATGAAATGGTTAAAAAATTATAAGTATGCATAAAACTCGAGAGGATAGAAGTTTGGAAAGAGACAGACAAGCAGGGCAACAGTGAAACTACAG
This sequence comes from Gracilinanus agilis, assembly GCF_016433145.1. NCBI lineage: Eukaryota > Metazoa > Chordata > Mammalia > Didelphimorphia > Didelphidae > Gracilinanus > Gracilinanus agilis. The sequence continues at coordinate 501,138,251 of NC_058133.1, read as the reverse complement.
AAATAAATTTAGTATGGGATAGCATTGACTTTAGAATGTCCAGGAGAAGGGCTGGAATTGGAGAATAAATAACCTGGATAGACCAAGCCCTTCTTGGTGTACATTGACAGACTCGTTCTTCCAGTGTTAAAGAAAGAAGCAAGCTGCCCTGGAGAGAAATTTAAAGGAGCAATCTTCTTTTCCTTTTCTTTGTATGAGGACATGTTTGTTGATGTTTGTCAAGTTTGTAAAGAGAAAAAATTAAATTACAGATAAGGATAAAAAAATAAATGAAAAAAGAAAGGAATCCACAGGGAGAAAAATCCAAGAAAGGAACCAGCCATATAACTCCATGGTCTTAGATATCTGAACACAAATGCACAGTTTGAGTAAGGTGCAACAAGAAATGTTAATGCAAGGAGGCGAATTTGACCTTATCAGTATCCTCGAGATTTAATGGGAGGTGACTTATTTTGGGAATATTACTCTTAAAGGTCATCTATGGCATATATCTTCCTTTCAAAATACAATTAAAAGTTTATTATTTTAAAAACATTTTCTTGTTTAATTTTGAGTTCCAAATTCTCTCTCTTCCTTCTAGTCCCTCTCTCACCCATTGAGAAGACCAGTAAAAAGATAACAATTGTACATGTGAAATCTTGCAAAATTTATTTCCATATTAGCCATATCACAAAAAACCTCTAAAAACAGAAGTGCAGAAATTATACATCAATTTGCACTCAGAATTCATCAGTCCTCACTGGAAGTGGAGATCATTCTTTCATCAGGATTGTCTTGGATCATTGTATTGATTGTATTGAACAAAAAGTCTTTCCCAGTTGATCATCTTTACAACATTGTTGTTACTTTACACAGTAATCTTTAGGTTCTTCTCACTTCACTTTGCATCAGTTCATATAGGTCTTGCCATGTTTTTCTTAAATTACCCCCCTCATCATTTCTTTTGGTACAATATACCTCAACTTGCTCAGTCATTCCCCAGTTGATGAACATCCCTCAATTTCCATTTTTTGCTGCTATAAACAAGAAGAGCTGCTATATTTTTGTATATATAGGTTCTTTTCTTTAATTACTTTGGGGTATGGACCTAGTGGTGGTATTGCTGGGTCAAAGAGTATGGCACAGTTTTAGTCTTATGGCCCTTTGGACATAATTACAAATCATTCTCCAGAATGTTTGGACCAGTTCACTTCTCCACCAACAGTTCATCAGCATATCTATTTTCCCCTTACCTCCCCCTGGCATTGTCATTTCTGATAGGTATGAAGTGGAAACCCAGAGTTGTTTTAATTTGCCTTTCTCTAGTCAATAGTGATTTTGAGTATTTTTATATATTTATAAATAGCTTTGATTTCTTCTTCAGAAAGCTGCCTATTTAGTATCCTTTGACTATTTATTAATTGGGAAATGGCTTGTATTTGTATGTTTGGTTCAGTTCCCTACATATTTAAGAAATGAAGTGTTTATCAGAGAAACTCGAAATAGACTTTTTGATATTACGTCACCATCTATGGTACCTTTTAACAAAATATCGTTTTCTAATTTGGTTCATTTTTGCTTTTGCTTTGTCTGAGATCATGATTGCTACTCCTGTCTTTTTTTTTTTACTTCCCACCTGAAGCATATTAATTCTTTCCCAGTCTTTCATTTTAACTCTATGTCTTTCTGTTTGAAGTGCGTCTCTTTTAATCAACATTGCTGAATTCTGGCTTTTAATTCATTCTGCTATCTGCTTCCGTTTTATGGGTGAGCTCATCCTATTCACATCCACAGTTATAACAGTGCATTTTCCTCCATTCCATTTTACTGTTCCTTCTCTTTTTTTCTTATCTCATCCCTCCTCAAAAGTCTGTTTTGCTTCTGACCAATTGCTTCTCTTAATCCAACCTCCTTTTTATCATCCCCATTCCCTTATCTTTTATTCCATTCCTCTCTTATTTTCCTATTGGGCAGGATAGTTTTCTATATCCAAAAAATTGTGTGTGTGTGTGTGTGTGTGTGTGTGTGTGTGTATGTATATATGTGTGTGTTCTTCCTTCTTTGGATCAATTCCAATGAGAGTGAGGTTCAAGCATTGCATGACATCCCTTCATTTTCTCTTCCACTATAAAAACTCTTCCTTTAGTACTTTTTTAAATGAGAAAATATATTCCTCATTCTAACTCTTCATTCCCCCTTTCCTCAGTGCATCATTATTTTTCATTCCTTTATTATTTTTGGAGGTCATTCCAACATAATCAAGTCATACTCATGCCTTTTGTCCATGCAGACTCTGTCCAACTTCCCTAATAATAATAAAGTTCTTAGGAGTTGTATGTATCATCTTTCCTTATAGGAATGTAAACAGTTCAATTTTAGAGCCCCTTTTGATTATTCTTTCTTTCTTCCCTTTTAATGCTTCTCTTGGGTCTTATGTTTAAATGCCAATTCAACTTCTTCAAGAGCAACAGAATACATACAACATGTGCTTGGGTGGGGACATTGCATATTCTTCATGTGAGGAAATCCAGGGACCAGGGAAACATGTGAGTGAAGAACATTTGGGTGAAGATCAAAGGAGGCAGAAATGGAAGCTATCTTGTCACTGAAAGTATTCTACAGACCACCTGTCCAGGAAGAGGAAATAGATGAAGAATTCAGGAAACAGATTACAAGTCTGGATCAGAGGCATGACATCATCATAAATGGGGACTCAATAACGGAGACATCTGCTAGAGTTCTTTGTCTGCCCAGAAGAGAGAAGATAATCCTTTCTTGGCTTGCCTTACTGATAATTTCATTTTTTTAAAAGGTGGAGGAACCAATGAATGGGGATAGTCATTTAGAACATGAGCCTTACCAACAAGGAGGAACTGGCTTCTGAAGTAGAAATGAGTAGAGTCTGGGGAAGGGATCACTGCCTTCTTGACTTTGTGATGGAAAAGGAGGCCAAAAAATCTGACCTGTTCTCTCAATTTTGGGATTGCAGATTCCAAAAGATTTAGAGCAAATATTCATGGTCCCATAACTTAAAATTCTATGGGGGAAGTCAGCCCAGGAGTAGTAGGAATCTTCCAAGAATGAAGTTCTAAAGTCAAAAAAGAGAATAAATACTTCAGAGGAAGCTTTTCATCTTTCTCATCTCTTCTTCAATGAAACCTTGTACTTGAGCCCTGGGGCTGCTGTGGGCTCTGATATGTGAGCTTTTGTATTATCTTTCCCAGAACTAGGCTTCCATCCAGGTTACCATCTCTAAACCAAGTCACAGAGAATGTTATATGCCTCACCCCATTCTCTATCTCCTTCAGAATTTAAGCTCCTCGAGGGTAGGGGCTATTTGCTTACTTGGATTTGTATCTCTTGATGTTTAACTTAGTGCCTAGTATATGGTAAATATTTAATAAATGCTTGATCTCTCTACCCACCTCTCTCTCTCTCTCTCTCTCTCTCTCTCTCTCTCTCTCTCCATCCATCCATCCATCCATCCATCCATCCATCCATCCATCCATCCATCCCTCCTTCCCACTCCCACCCCCAGCTCTCTCTGTCTCTTTGGCCAATATAAAGTTGAATGCTAAAAGAAACAGATAAGAGAACATGAAGCTGTCCTTGATAAGTATAAGGCACCAGACCCAGGTGAACTGCATCTGAGAGACCTCTCAAAGAAATGACAGATTCGACTGAATTCTTCCCTGTCCTCTCTGCCCCTCAGCTGAATGGTTAGATCCCTCCCTCCCCAAACTACTTTGTTTATACATCAGTTCATAGACTTAGAGCTGGAAGGATCCTTAGATGGCATCAAGTCCTGCCCATTTGGATGTGGAAACTAAGGCAAAGAGATCAAATGACTTATCCAGGGTCAGCCAGCTAGTGTCCGAGTTTGGATTCAAATCTGGGTCTTCTTGGCTCCAAATCCAGCCCCTATAAGAATATAAACTCCTTGAAGGCAGGGGCATTTTGTCTTTGTATCTCCAGTGCCTTGTGTCTTTCCTGGTACAGAGTCCGTATTTGATAACAATTGGCTGGCTGATTTGTTGGCTAAGCCATTGTTAGTGATTTTTGAAAGAAATTGCAGGGAATCTTAGAGGTGCCACAGGAACTGGAGAAAGGTAAAGACTGACTCCCCAAAAAAGGAAGGAATAGAGCCTGCAAACTATAGGACAATGAGCTTTATTTTGATTTCTGGCAAAGTTCTAGGATGAGCTATTAAGAGCATAGGAACAGACATCTGGAGAAGGAAATGATCACATGGGAACCAGCATGGCTCCAGCAAGAACAGGTCCTACCAGACTAACCTCATTTCCTTTTGGGACAAGGTTACTTCACTGGTAAATCAAGGGCAAACCATAGATGTTGTTTACCTTGAAACGTTTGACAAGATTTCTGCAATTCTTGTTGGAAAGATGGAGAAGTGTGAACTAGACCACAATACAGTTAGATGAATATGACCCATTCTCAAAGAGCAGTCAGGAAGAGTTCGGTCTGCAGCGGAGTGCCCCAGGGATCTATACTTAGCTCTATCCTATTTAACATATTTGCCAATGAGACATTTTCAGATGCTTCTTAGCTGTGTGACCCTGGGCAAGTCACTTAACCCCAATTGTCCAGCCTTGACTGCTTTTGCCTTAGAATCGATACTTAGTATTGATTGATTGGTATATATGTAATATATGTACAAACACATATATTATGAAGTAGCATATTATAATGGATAGGGAGTTGGTCTCAGAATCATGAATGCCTGAAGGTAAGGTTTAAAATGTTTTTTAAAAAAGATCTAGTAAGATTATGATGGGCTACATTGGTTTAAATCAAATTAAGATGAAATTAGTTATGATAAATGTAAAGTTTTGCACTTGGGTTCAAAAAGTCAGTTTTCTGAAAGTGAGATCAAGCCACAAACTGATTAAGTATATTAAGCCAAAGGCTGGGGAGGGAGGCTGAAAAATTATGCACTCAAAATTTCATAAGAGTCAAATTGCAAACTTAGACTGCATTAAGGGAAGCCTGGATTGAGGAAGTGACAGTCCCAGGGTAATCTATTTGCCCTGGTCAGAGCAGATCTGGAATAGGTAGTGTGCTCAGTTCTAAGTCTCACATTTCAGAGGGTTGGCATACCCAGACAACTATCCCTTCAAACATTGACTAAAAAGAATATTAAAAAAAATCAGCAAAAGGAATCAATCCATCATAGATCTGACAGACATGCCGCCTTTCACACCCCTTGTCCGCCACCTCCATAAAGAACTTGGAAGGGAGGTGCATTTTCAAATACCGCCTTTGAGGTCTAGCTTGTTCATTCTAATGACAGAGATTTCAATACTATTTGGGTTGTTCATTCCAGGTCAGCTGTTTTAATTGTGTCTGACTCTTTGTGACCCCCATTGGGGATTTTCTTGTCAAACATACTGGAGTGGTTGGCCACTTCCTTCTCCAGTCCATTTTACAGATGAGGAAACTGAGGTATATGAAGTTAAGTGACTTGCCCAGGGTCACACAACTAGTGAGGGTCCAAGGCTGGATCTGAACTCAGGAAGAAGAGTCTTTCTGCCTGAAGACCCGGCGCTCTGTGCCCTGTGCCACTCGCTGCTGCCAGTCACCTCGCTGTGGTCTTTGGGCATCTCGTTTCCCTGGTTCAGCTGGTGGTGCCAGTGCTGGAGTCTCCCTTATGTTTCTCTGAGTTTTCCTAACAACATTCCATCCCGTTCGTGTGTCATGCAGTGTTTCACCCTCCCCAGTTGTTGAGAATGTCTACAGTATTTGTTTTTACACGACCTCCGTTGCTGAATGCACCCCGTGGCCTCTCCAAACCAGATTTGTGGGAACAAAAAGTAGAAAAAGGAAAGAACCCGCCCCGCCTCGCTCATGAAGTCTGATGATGTACAGGATTATCATTTCCCCAACCCTTACTTTCTGTCCTAGTGACACCTCTAGAATAGAAGGGCAAGGGCCGGACCAACAGGGTGAAGTGACTTGCCCAGGGTCACACAGCTAGGAAGTATCTGGGGCCAGATTTGATGTATGTGTTATCCCCCATCTGTAGTTCCCCACCCCTGCAGAGGAGGGAGGCTCAGAATTCTGACATTGCTGGGAATATGAGTCCCTGACCTCACTCTGCTTTTCCTGTGGCTCCTCAAGGCTTAGCACAATGCCTGGCACATAGGAAGAACGTCCTCACTCCTTGCTGGTTGATGGGTCGTTCCGGACTCCAGTGACTCCTCCTTAACCCCCCTCTCCTCCTGCTGACAACAAGGATGGGCATGTTTTATCCTCCAAACTCCTGCAGGTGTTTGAAGGAAAGGCGGCCAGCCTCCACCCTTCCCTTTTCTAGGCCAAAGGAGCGTTGGGGGATGAGAAGTGGGGTTGGGGTGGCCCATGAGAGTGGCTTTATGTATCGAAGGATGAGCAGCCGGGTGACCCAGTGGAGAGAGCTCTGGCCCTACAGTCAGGAAAACTCATCTCCCTGGGTTCAAATCTGACCTCAGGTATTTACTACCTGGTCAAGTCACTTAACCCCGTTGGTCTCAGTTTCCTCATCTGTAAAATGAGTTGGAGAAGGAAATGGCAAACCACTCCAGTGGCTTAGTGGTGTGACCCTGGGCAAGTCACTTTACCTGTTTTGTCTCAGTTTCCTCATCTGTAAAATGAGCTGGAGAAGGAGAGGACAAACCACTTCAGGATCTTTGCCAAGAAAACCCCAAATGGAATCAGGAAGAGTCAGGCATGACTGAAATGACTGAATCCCACTGATGACAACGACGTCTGGAAGAGGGGTTGGGTGTACTTTCTCCCTAGGGGGAGAAAAGGAGCAACGGGGGTAGAAACCTCGAGGCCAGTTTAGGCTTGCTGTAAAAAAATTGCTGTCGGTTCTCCTCATTCCAAGTAGGATGCTTTGGGCACTCAGAGGATCTCAGGCTTAGGAGGGACCCCAGAGGCCACAGAGTCAGCCTCCATTTTACAGATGAGGTCATTGAGGCTGAAGAAGTGACTTGCCCAAGGGCACACAGGTAGTAAGGGATAGAATCAGGATTTGAACCCAGTTCTTGAGACTCCAGAGGCAATGTTCTTTCCACCCTATCACACTGCTTTTCTAGTGGCTGTCTTCCTCACTCCCAGAATTATATTTTATTTTATATATATATATATATATATATAAA
>NC_058133.1:501123121-501126840 GCF_016433145.1 Gracilinanus agilis | reverse complement strand
CCCCCTTCCTCCCCTACCCAAACCTTTACCCTCTGTCTCGGGATCATACTACTGTTTTCAAGGTACAGAAGCGTCAAGGGCTTGGTGACTGGTGTTAAATGACTCGCCCAGGGTCACAAGGAAGTAGCTGAGGCCAGATTTGAACCCAGGGCCTCCCGTCTCCTGCCTGGCTCCCTCTCTATCCCTCCCTGACTCCTTTTCAGCAGAGGAGATCTGAGCTCCAGGAAATAGGGCGGGGTTGGAACCGGACTAGGCCGAGGCCTGGCCTCGGCCCTCCAAGGCCTCCGACGGTTCTCCGGGTGCCAGCAGAGCCCTTGGGAAAATGGCGCGGGGATAGCCAGGGGCAAAGGAGGAAGGCGACGCGGCACACCCTTGAGGATCTCCTCTAGGAGGTGCGATGGAAAGGATACTGGCTCTAGTATTCCAGGACCTGGGTTCAAGTGCCGCTCCTCTTGCTCGCTCTCTCTGTGACCTTAGGCAAGCCACGGTAGCTCGCCCAGTGCCCGGCACCTGTAACTCCTGGCTTCCAAGTCTCCTTTCCTGTTACCTCCCTCTCCTTTAACAAAAGGGAAAATCCAAATGCCAAGAAACGAGGTGAGCTGGGTGACCCTGGACAAGTCACTTGACCCCATGGCCTACCCTTACCTCTCTCTTCTGCCTTGGAGCCAACACACAGGATTGACTCCAAGACGGAAGGTGAGGGTTTGAGAAACGAGGTGAGGTCAGGATCGGGCCTTTGTGAAATGCAGAACTGAGCGCAGTCCAGAGCGGGCAAGGTGAGGAATGAGAAGGGGGGATGTGATGGTCCCTCCCCAGCTCTCGAGGCGAGCCCGATAAAAGGCAGCGGGAGGCTCGGAACCTCCCCTTCATCTCCGGCTCCCGCTGATTCCACGAAATGTTACTCAACAGCCTTATTTTGCCTCGACTGTGCTCTGAGGCCCAGGCTAGGCACCACCCATATTCCAAGTCTTTTAGGCCAGGATCTGCCTTCCAGGAATTTCTGGTCCCCCCAGCAGGGGACGGCTCGGAGACCTGAATAGGAAGGCAATCCCTGCCCAATGAGGGGGAGAACATGGAGGCGGGGCCGCATCCCCAGCGTCCACCTCAGCTGACCACTCCGGCCAGCCACGCCAACATCCAGACCCTCCGACCACGTTATCCCCCCAGCTCAGATCCAGTTGGGTCTCGGGCTGGAGGGGACCCTAGAAGCCGTCAATCAAACACAGAGGAGGAAGCTGAGGCGCAGAGAAATGAAAGTGACTGACCCAGGGGGACACATCCCAGCCCAGGCTCTTCCCACTATGCCACACTGCCTCAACAGTGCTCCAGAGAGAGAGACGGATCTGGGGGGAAACAAGAAGCTTGGTTTCGGAGGTGGACGTGGTGGGGAGGTAGGGAAGGCAGAGGGACGCCACATGTGGAAGCTCTTTAGGGAAGGGAGACGGCGCTGAATGGGACAAAGGCCACTGGATTTGGGGCAAGAACACCAATTTGGATCTTGGTTTTATCATTTATCACCAGTGTGGTCTGAGCACCTCCCTTCTCAGTGAAAGAAGGGGCTTGGATCAAGGGGCCTCCAAGGTCCCCTTGAGGTCTGACACCTCACCTGGTCTCTCTGGACCTCTGTTTTCCCATCTGTAAAATGAGAGGGTTGGGCCAGCGCCGCTGAGCCCCCCCAGACCCACGTCTATGATCGTTGACTGCACGGGAATGAATGAAGGGGCAGAGAAGGCTGACGGCGCAGCTGTCTACACCACCAAGGAGTTCTTTCCTCCCCAAACCCGTTTCTCTCCTAGAAGTGAAAGGACAAGGCCAGAAACTAAAGGATGCTCCTATTTATGGGATGGGAGTGGGCAGAGCAATTGGGGAAGGAAGAGGGAGAAACAGTATTAATAAGCAGCATTTATTTATACAGCCCTTGGAGGTTCGCAAAGCCCTTTATAGAGAACATCTTTTTCCATCCTTACAATAACCCGGGGAAGTGGAGGCTCTTATCGTTCCCATTTTGCAGATGAGACCGAGAGAGGTTGAGGTGAAGTGACCTGCTTAGAGTCACACAGTAGTGTTGGAGGCAGGATTAGAATCCAGTCTTCCTGCCTCCAAGTTCGGCACTCTCTAGCTGTGGCCAAGCTGCCCTCCCCGGAGTTGGCGATGAGGAAACGTCCCCTCCAGAGAACATCCCTTTGGCCTCCCCTTCCTTGTCCTCTGGATGAGTTTGAGGCTGGAAGCAAGGCTCTGCCTGTCACTTCTTCAGTTCAGAGGCCCCAGGAGGATTCCTTGCCCTGCTCTGTCCCTTTGCCCCAGGAGCCCTGCCCATCCCTCCGTGCCCTCATGGAGAGGGTCCCCCCAGGCCTCTCTGCCAAACCCTGCCTCCCTTGACTTAAACAACTTGTTCACACTCCTTGGCCCCTTCCCACTGATCACTGGAACTCCTGGTCCTCTTACAAGATCAACAGAGCAGGGGACTGGGGCCAGCTTCTGCCTAGGGTCCTGGCCCGATGCCCCTCACATTCCTTTCTGCCACCCCCACCTCCCCCAACTCTGGTTCCCAGGGAAGTGCTGGGCTCTTTGGTCTCCCTGGGGTCACAGCTGTGCAAACAGGCCTGGGGGAGAGGTCACCTGTCAGCTGCCCCCTGGGCCCCTGCTGTGGATGTCCTCAGGCTGGAGAGTTAGCCCTGTGGATGTCATTTCCCAGGCTCAGCGAGTGCTTCCTTTTCCCCACCCAGAAGCCTTTGGGCAGTTCTATCCTTGTGGATATCTTTTGGGCTCTTAACCACCTCCCCAGAGCTGGAGACAGAGAGAGGAAGAAACTTGTCATCCTCTGTGAGCCCTTCACCTATGGGAGTAGCCAGAGTCAGTGCCTTTAGGGAACCCAGGTCCGATGGGAGAGATCCAGATCCTGCCCGCAGGGAGCCCTGGATCCAGAGAGATGCCAAATCAGGAAGGAAGACTCAAAGCCTGCGATAATTTCTTTCTCTAAACTCTCTTACTCATCTCCATTAGCCTAAGTTCCCATTCTCCCTCTTTTCACACAAGTAAGATGGCACCCACTTGACATAGATGGCGGTCTTTGGGCTATTGCATGTACCGAATGGAAAAGAAAATAAAAGCAACGAGACAGTCCGTGCATGTCTTCCTTCATTCTTTATCCGCTCTGCCTTCTGTCCCCTTATCATCCCCCAGGCTTCTTGTTTCCTCTCCCTCTTTCCTGTCCTGCTCCCCACTCCTTCCACTCCCTCTGATCTCCCCATCCCTTCTTCCTGGGCTTCTTCCATTATCTCTTCCCCAAGTTCTCCCAATCCCTCATACTGAAGATCTCATTTCCTTCTGTCCTTTTCATTCTTTCTGCCTCCCAACCTTTCCTATCCCTCTAGGCCCCTTTCCTCCCCAACCCACAAAACCTCAGTGACCAGCCTCCCTTCTCAGGAAATTGCATCAACCACAGTTTCTCTGGTTTCAGTGGTTTGAGCCCTGGACTCTGTTTGGGGATAGGAGGCGCGTGTGTGTGTGTGTGTGTGTGTGTGTGTGTGTGTGTGTGTGTGTGTGTGTGTGTGAAAGAGAGGGGGGAGGGAGAGGGAAAGAGAGACAGAGAGAGAGAGAGAGAGAGGAAGAGAGAGAGAGGAAGAGAGAGAGAGAGGAAGAGAGAGAGGGGAAGAGAGAGAGGAAGAGAGAAAGAGGAAGAGAGAGAAAGAGAGAGAGAGAGAGGAAGAGAGAGAGAG
>NC_058133.1:501110217-501123090 GCF_016433145.1 Gracilinanus agilis | reverse complement strand
GAGAGAAAGAGGAAGAGAGAGAAAGAGAGAGAGAGAGAGGAAGAGAGAGAGAGGAAGAGAGAGAGGAAGAGAGAGAGAGAGGAAGAGAGAGAGGAAGAGAGAGAGAGAAGAGAGGGGGAGATAGGGAGAGGGAGACAGAGAGAGAACTCTTGAGGAAGAGGGTAGCTTCAGTAGTAAATGAGAAGGCTATGATCTTGCTCCAAAGAGAGAATTCTTTATCAAACCCCACTAAGTTTCTGGGAAGCACCCTTTATAGCAAAATGGAGAAGGGAGGTGATTTGTGGCCCCAGATCAGGTTAGGAGTGGTTGACTCCTCTGATCTTTGCCTTCTCCCTCCACTTCATTGGCCTACTGGCCTTTAGGAGGCCAGGCCAGGCCAGTCTAGGCCAACTGTACAGGTCCATGCTACTCACTCTTCCCTGGGAAAGGACCCATAAAGCAGTCATCCCATCCTAGGTGATCCAGTCTGATCATGGGTCCTTTGGCTTCTCTCTCAACCTCGGGCATATAAGTTTCTGCTAGCAAGTTCTCAGACCATTTTCTGAGTCTTTTCTGGGAGTGAGTCTCTCACTATGGAAGCCAATGATTTCAGTGGTCAGTTTCCCAGTCCTCCCCTTAAGGAATGTGCTAAGGGTGCAGCTGGTATGGCCCTGGGCATGACCTGAGAGCAGGGCCCAACTAGTCACAACTTGTACATGTGGAAGAAGTCACAGAGTAGATGATTAGGTTTGAAATTGGGTGGACTGACTCTAAGAGTGGGAGGGATTCAGTGGAGAGAGAGAGATCAGTGAGGTGGTCAGGGAAGGCTACCTGGAAGAAGTAGAACTAGAAGGGTATTAGCACTGATAGAGTATATCTCCTTATTCCCTGCCTTCCTGGAAGACATTCAACAAAAACTATGACCTGTAAATGAGATTGGCAGAAAAGACTCACGAAAAACATGGAAACTGATTAAGTTAACTTAACCATTGCGGCCACCTGAACTGGAAATCTGAAGGTCATGGCCAAGGATGCTAGGACCCAGGGAATGTATATGTGTATTCAGACATTGGAAAGTACCTAGGCTAGGAAAACCAGTGACAGAAATCCCCCCACCACTGGTGATCACCTGGCTCCTTCCTTGAGTCTTGTAACCATAAGCCATTCAGTAAAGAAGTTGAACTTGTTGAAACTTAAGCAAGGTTGATGATCCTGAGGGAATTCTGTTTGAGAATTCTTGGTCCTTATGACCTTTCGTATGAATTTGTGTGCCTTCCTTGGATTTGCAGTGGTAGATTAAATCTCAGGAAGAGATGTGCCATGTTAATATATTTGTTCTTGGGAGAACAGAAAACCCTAGGTGGGACCTTAAGTTTGGCTGTGGGTAGGGGGAAGGACCTGGCGAGCTGGCCAAAATTGGTAAGATGACTAAAGGAGGCAGTTGAGGATGAGCTGTAGGGAAAAACTAGGCCAGTAAGAATGGATCTGAGAGTGTGCTCTTGTTTCCATTTTTAAGAAATCATAACCAGGGAAGAAATGGTACAACTCCCTCAAGTAGGATTTGTGAAGTAGAAGGAAGAGATAATGACATTGCAGATGGAGGGAACTGTGTAAATAAAGGTACTGGGTAGAGTCAGGAATTGAGTGAGAGACTAATCTTGATGGAGCAGTCAGTCTATATGTCTTTTGAAATGTTCTGGCGCCAACATTCATGAAATTTTGGGAGTTGAGGATCTGGGGCAAAAAACCCTGGAATTCTGCTGGACTAGGGCAGCAGAATTTAGAGAGCTCTTCTTGCCTCCCCTTGAGCACAAGTCCAACTGCTGACATAGGCATATGTAAGTGGAAAGACAGCCAAGAGGATGAAGAAAAAGGGTTCCCAACTACACAGCCTTTGGGCAGCCTGGCAGAGGGGTATGTATAGTCTAGGCTAGAATGTACCTAGTGGGTAGGGAGAACACTGGGTTTGGAGTGAGATAACTTGGACTTAAACCCCCTACTGACTCTTACTTATATGGCTTTGGACAAGTGTCTTCCCCTCTCTGGACCTCTTTTCCCTTATCTAATCCACAAAGGTGTTTGTCCAGATGATCTCTAAATTCCCCTCAAATTCTAAAGTCTACGATCCTATGGATCCTCAGTCTTTTTCAGGGCAGAGGTAAGACTGGGAACTAAAATGAAATTCATCCATTTGTTTTTCTCTGACCTAAACCTTGGAGTTATCCTTGATTTTTTTCATCCTTCTTTTACCTTCCTCTACATCCACCTAATTGTCAAGTTTTCTCATTTCTAGATCAGAAGTCTCTCTCACATCAATTCTTCTCTATTCTTCCTGAGCCTGCCTTGTAAAGTAATTCACATTTATACTATTTACAAAGGTGTTTGTTACTATCCATTTGGATTGTGGCAATATACTAACCAGTCTTTTTGCTTTCACTTCAATCTTTGCTAATTCTCTGGAGTTTTCTAAGTAAATCACCATATCTTCAATAAATAGGAATCATTTTTGTCTCTTCTTCCTCTGTGTTTATGTGTTCAATTGCTTTCTTTTGTCTTATTGCTACCATTGGCATTTCTAAAACTATGTTAAATGATAGTGTGGAAATGGGGCATCCTTATCTTACTCCTATATTTGTTAGATAGGCAATTCTGTTTTTTCTCAAACTGAGTAAATATTTGCCATTCTTTCTTTATTCTTTTTGCTCCTACCTAGTAAAGTAATTCACATGCTGTTTACAAAGGCCTTTGTCACTATCCATTTGGATTATGGTATTATACTAAACAGTCTTTTTGCTCTCACTTCAATGTCTTTGCTAATTCTCTGGAGTTTTCTAAGTAAATCACCATATCTTCAATAAATAGGAATCATTTTTGTCTCTTTTCCCTCCATGTTTATGTGTTCAATTGCTTTCTTTTGTCTTATTGCTACCACTGGCTTTTCTAAAGCTATGTTAAATGATAGTGTGGAAATGGGACATCCTTATCTTACTCCTATATTTGTTAGATAGGCATTTAATGTTTCCTCAATTCTGCTTTTACTCAAACTGAGTAAATATTTGCCATTCTTTATTCTTTTTGCTCCTTCCTAGTAAAGTAATTCACATGCTGTTTACAAAGGCCTTTGTCACTATCCATTTGGATTATGGTATTATACTAAACAGTCTTTTTGCTCTCACTTCAATGTCTTTGGTAATTCTCTGAAGTTTTCTAAGTAAATCACCATATCTTCATTTTTGTCTCTTCTCCCCTAAGTTTATGTGTTCAATTTCCTTTTCTTGTCTTACTATTATCACTAGTATTTTTTGAACCATGTTAAATGACAGTAGGGAAATGGGGCATCCTTGTCTTATTCTTATGTTTGTTAGATAAGCATTTAACATTTCCTCAATTCTGCTTTTATTCAGACTGAATAAATATTTTTTAAAATTCAATTATATACAAAGCTTGGCTTTATGACTTTCAAAGGGAAGAGTTCATATGTTCCACTGCTAGTCTCTTTGTCAAGAGAAAACAATGAAATCCCACTGGGTAGACACTGGCCTCTCCCTCCATAACAAACTCATGAGAAGACAAGGACAAGAGGCTCACAAGATGGCAGACATGAAGGGGTAGTATCAGTGGAACAAATGCCCTCATAGATGAGCTGATATAATCATAGATTTAGATTTTGATTGGACCTTAGAGGCTATCTAGTTCAACCTTCTCACTTTATAGAAGAGCATCTGAGGGCCCAGAAGGTTAAGTGACTTCCCCAAGGTCACAAGTAATGTGTTGGAGGCAGGATTAGAACCTGGGTCCTCTGACTCCAAATTTAGTGCTCCCTACATCACAGATCCAATGGACCACTGGGTCCAAGGTATCGCACTAGACATTCTTTCTCCCTCCTTCAGTCCTTTTGCCCACCATAGCCAGATCAGTAGTCTTTATCTTAAATTTAGACCAAGAAGGGGTCTTAAAGATCTTCTAGATTAACCTTCTCATTTTATATACAGCATAAAATGAGAAGGTTACTCTAGAAGGGACTTGCTCATTGTTGTGGAAAAGCCAAGATTCAGACCTTGGTCCTCTGACTCTGAAGCTCATGATCTTTTCCCTGTACCTACATGGTTATGTCTGATCATGTGGATCCCCTGTTATGGACTCAAGTAAAACTTAGACTTGAAGCCAACTAGGCAACCAAGAGAAATGGTAGCACCTTTACCTTTGCATAGAAAAATAGAAAACTGACAACCTTGGACTTGGAACTGTATTTGGTCAATGTCGAGGGGTTGGGCTGGATGGTCCAAGGGGTTCTGTTAGATGACCTTTAAATATTCCTAATGGCTCGCTGGTCCTTTTGGTCTGGTTGAAAAGATACAATCTCAGCCTTCAGAGCATGCAGCTTTAGCCCTTGGGGAGTTATCATTCTGTGTGTGTGTTGGGTTGGTGGAAGACGGGACACCTACAGATGACCTCTGTTCCCTGATCCCATTTACACTGATTGCTCTCTGAGACAAGCACCAACGTCTAGAGTGATTAGAGACATAGAGTGGGAGTTGGGTATGAGAAGACTATGGGAGATAGGTAAAGGGAAGGGGGTTCAAAGTCAGGGAAAGAGATTTAGGGCTGGGGATGGGGCTCAGTGCCAAGGGATGGAGACACGTCGTGTGAAGGATGGTGGCTTGTTGTCAAGGACCAAGATTGGGGCTCAATGCTGGGAATTGGGGTTCAATGTCTGGCTTAAGTATTTAGGTCTGCAGATGGGAGCACATTGTCAGGGACTGGGGACTCGGTTCTGGGAATGGGGGCCAAGTAATTCTTTCCTGTTAAAGGCCCATCACAGTTAAGGCTTGTGGGGGCCCTAGACCCCTGTGTGCCTATTTGGAGGAAGCAGAGCCCCAGACGCTGAGGAGCCGGCCAGAGCCCCTATGTTTCTTGGCTGAAGTCAGGCCCTGGCCAGTCAGCCAGCCAGGTATGCAACTATTCCAGCAATTTCCTGCTGTATTAATAAGAAAGGGGCTGATATAAATACACGCTCAGCATAAATAAATACAGGCCAGGCCTCTGGGTGCATAGCAGACGGATTGCGTCGCTGGGGCCTGGGCTGCCAGCCCCCGCTCCCCACTTGTTTCCCCTCTGGCAGGCGAAAGCCCCAGCACTGCCATGGTTGTATCACACGGCCTGGCCTGCCCTGGGGCCTTGCTTATGATTTATGGACTGCCTGCCTCCCTCCCATCCTCCCTAGCCTCAAAACAAGAAGAGCAAGAACTGGGCCAAATAAACTGAGGGAGAAGACTGAACCTGAGTGGGTGAACACAGTGATGAATCTCCCAAACAAGGGGTGAAATGGAATGATAAGGGACCTGTGAGCCAGGAGACTTTTCTTCTAGTCCCTACTTTGCTGCTGACTTGATGGATGGCCTTAGGCAAGTCACTCTCCTTCCCTTGATCTTAGTTTCTACTTTTATAAAATGTGGGAGTTGGATCAGATGATCTTTAAGGCCCCTTTACTGGATAGAGTAGAAGATGGTTCCAGATAGGCAGGTAGGTAGGTGGTGGTACAAGGGGAATGAGTAGTTCACTTGCCCTTCCATCGAGCCCCAGGGCTATCACAGATCCCTGAATGATGGCCAAACCCCCTGGGACTCGCTGCTCTTTCTGCCACAAAGGGCTCATAGAGTGTAACTCTCCCAGGGAACCCATTGCCCTGGGAGGTTTTCTCCTAGTTCTCTCCACTTGCCCATCATCATCATCACAAACCTCCCCAGTGCCCCATTTCTTCAGAAGTTGATTTGTAAGAATCACTCTCAGATTGCATCCACTGAAGAGTCTCAGCCTCTCCAGGATACCCGTCAGTCCAGTTGTCCCTCCTGGTGTCCACTGTGAGCCCAGTCCTGTGATTGGCTGAGCAATAACCGATCCCCGTCCCTGCCTTCTAGAAGCTTAAATTCTAAGAGAAGAGAATGAACTCCAGAGGTCCAAGGTTTAAACAAAGACACAAGGGTGAACAGCTCAAGATAAGCCACAAGGCGGGCGGTACACCTGGGAAAATCCCTGAGGCTGGGCAGACTGGCGATGATCATCTCGTGCCTCCCATCTGGGACTTTTCTTTACGCTGCTTTAGGGCCCAAGTGGCTGGAGCTCTACAGGAGGGGGAAAGAAGGAGGTGGCTTTGGGGGAGGTCTCTCAACGACTTGACCATGTCAAGAGGAAGTAAAGCAGGATGGAGATGGGACCGCAGACCACTCTATGGTGATAAGTTGGAAGAGCTAGTCGCATTTATCCCAAAGAAGAGAGGAGCCCAAGGGAGCTGATTTCAGACATCTGAAAGGCGATACCAGGAAAGAGGAATTAGGCTGGTGACCTGTTCTGTTTGCTTCAAAGGGAAGAACCAGGAGGAGCATGTTAGAAAGGGATGAATTTAGGTTCAGTATGTAAGGAAAGGCTTCTTAATCATTAGCTCTGTGCCAAGGGGAAATGAGTGCTTCAGGAGGTCGGGGGACTTCTCATTCTAAGTCTTCAAACAAAGGTTGGGGGGTTTGCCATGGAGGGGATTCTTGGTCAGGTATAGGACAGACTATCAGTCAACAGTCATCTATTAGGCATCTACTGTGTTCCAGGCATGGTGCTAGATGGGTTTTTCCAACCCTGAGAGTTTGTGACTCTCTGAGTTTGAGTTGGCTATGGACAACTGGTGCCATAAAGCCCTGAGACTCATGGACTGATGGCCAGCTTATCCATTAGAGAGGCTGTGTAGTACAGTAGAAAGCAGAATACATTTGCAGTTAGAGAGCCTGGATTCAATCTCATCTCTGCCCAGGGTTGACCATGTCACATCCCTCCCCAGTTATAAAGCTACGGGCTCTTTGTTGCCATTAGGGAAGAATACAAACTCCTCTGTCTGACAACCCGAGCCCAACTTACCTTTTTAGCCATATTATGCGTTACTCCCCTCCCTCCCAGATTCTAGAGCACAACCAAAGTGACTTTCTGGCTATTCTTCACACATGACCCTACATTTCTGTGACTGCACTAGCTGTCTCTCATACCTGGGATGCACACTCTCCTCACTACCAGCCATTAGGATCCTTTATTTTCTTCAAGATATATTATCACTTTCTTTGTGGGGTCTTTTCTAGTGTCCTCCCCCTTAAATTACCCCGAGTTTATTTTGTCTATGTCTAGAGATAGTTATTTCAGTGCATGTAGCCTTCCCTTATAGAATCAAGGTTTTTCCGAGGGCCAGGAATGCTTTATTTTTGTCTTTGTATCCCTCGTACCTAGCGCATGTGCTTGGCACAGAGTTGGAACTTAATAGAGATTTGTTGTTCAATTGATTGATTTGGACAAGTGATTCTATCGGGACCTCAATTTTCTGACTTGGAAATTGAGGATGTTGAACTTAATAATCCTTAAAGATTCCACCTCTCTCAAATTCTTGATCCTCTCTCATTGCCACTTGTCATCACCCTGTAGCCTTCCAATCACTGGCATTGGTATCACCACTGATGCCATCATCATCAGCACAGTTGTTATCACCAACTCCCTCATCGCCATTGTCACTGACAGTCTTCCCCAACCTCTTCAGCACTTTTTTCACCACTTTTTAAAAAAATCACTGTTACTGCCCACCTTGCCATTGCCATGTCACTGACATTGTCCACATCACTGCTTCCTCCTTACTGACGTTACCACTGATCCTTGTCTCATCACCATCATCACCAACCTCCCCATTACTGTCACCTCCAACCCCCAGTCACCATTGTCATCACCAACATATCCATCATCATCATCATCACCAACCTCCCCATTAGTTACCTCCAACCCCCAATCACCATTGTCATCACCAACATACCCATCATCGTCATTATCATCATCACCAGCCTCTTCATTGACCATCATCTCTGCAAAACTTTTATTTATTTCAATAGCGCTTTTCGACAACCTTGAAGTTTAAGAATTGCATTGATTTGGTCCCTACCCTTAAGAAGCTCATACTCTAAGAGAAACTGAGTAATATGGATAGAAGCAAGATAATCATCAATGACCAGAACTAGGAAGTTAAACCAAGACAGGAAAGTGCTGCAAAGCTTTTATTGATCCACGTATCACAGAATGTAAGAACTAGAAGGGAGCAGAGAGATCGTCTAGTGCAAACCACTCCCCGCTTTTATCTTACAGAGAAGGAAACTGACTTGTCCAAGGTCATCCAGCTGATTGTCCCATGGTTAATATTTAACCCACTTCTTAGTCAAGTATTCCTTCCAGTATCCAATCCTATGTAGGTCAAAGAGGAGGGCATCTTTGTGTTGGGAAACAGATAGAACCCAAGAATTCGATCTGTCTGAGATGGCTTCGTGTAGGGGGTAGGACTTCAGTAGTACTATCCAAACTTCAGAACTAACCCTTTGGAGGGATAGTTCTTGGTGGAGAAATCTGAGAAATGGGAAGGGGATGAATGGGCAGAGATAGAGAGGGCAAGGTGGGTAGGGGGCGTTTTTGATGTCAGGGATGTTTCTTCTAACCTCTCTTATTGGTGGGAGCATGGAAATTGGCACTGTGAATTCTTCTTTCTAATTGGGAAGAATTTTGCTCTAGAGCAGAGGTTCTTCACTGTCTTGGGGTCATCGACCCCTTTGGCAGCAGTCTGGCAGAACTTATGGATCTCTTTTTTGGATCCAGAATCAAATATATGGGTAAACATCATGAAGGAAATCCATTGAAATACAGTTATTTATACACACACATATTTAAGTTCATTAGTGCCCAGGTTAAGAATCCTTTCTCGAGAGCAAGGGAGTGAGGAGAAGAAAGAGGAGGAGGAGGAGGACAAGGAGGAGGAGGAGGAGGAGGAGGAGGAGGCTGAAGTGTGTCCCTGGTCTCAGGACCAGGGTAGGTTCACCCCATGACCAGTGCTGCCACTGGGATCTCAGAACAATAGCAACTTTATTTTTCTCTCCCCTACCCATTCTTTTCAAGTTCCCTCTCCCCAACTCCCTCCCCATACCACCCCGCCCTAATTACGATTAAATACATATTTTCTTTCTTCCTTAATTCTGGAGCTGAGAAATATGCAAAGCACTCATTTCATCTGGGATGCAGAGCTGTCCAGAGATGCCTGGGCTTTTAGCCAGACCTGTCCCACATCATGCTTCTATCCTCATGGAATTCACCCCTCAGACGGGGCTGTTCTGGGACCCAGAGCTGGCAGGGATGGCCCATGTCCTCGTTGTCCTTGTTTCCCAGGCCTCTGTCATCCCAGAGATAAATGGAGGCCCCTGGGAGGGAATGTAACCGGAGAGTCACAATGCAGGGCCAACATTTCACCAAGAACTGTGTGTTAGAAGATGGAGGCCAGTAGGGAAGTGTGACTACAGCTGACCAGGCCAAAGGGGAAGATGGAGTGTTTCTGAAGTGGAGGAGATGCTCCTTCGAGCAAGAACCTGGTAGTTATTGAGTTCCCAGCTCTGACACTGGGCCCCACCACACTCCCCAATCCCAACACGGATGTGCCATCCCTGACTCTGAGGGTTCGTCCTTGACAAGTCTTCCTCCTCATAGTAAGCCCTTTCCCTGAAAGTGAGGTCTCATCCATGACGCTAGTCTCCATCCTCAACACTGAACTGCCATTCGGGACCCTTAACTTCTCTCCCCAGCCTTGTGCTTCTCTCCCTGACACGGAACCTCCATCCTCAGCCCCAGCCTGCATCCCCATCATGACTCACATCGCTCGTACCCAGGTCCTCCCCACCACAAACTCTACCTGCCAGGAACAAGGTTTGAAGGTACATGATGGCGCCCGTATGTGACCTGTAGTGCCCCGTCTGTTTCTCATGCCTCTTCTCCGGTGACCTGGGACCATCTCATTCCCAGTATCGAGGCCGCCATTTTTGATGGGGCTCCTTCATCTGTGACGGTGATGTCCTGTCTCAGTCACCAACACTGGACCCTCGTCCCTGACCCTGAACCCCAGCGACAAATCCTGAACTGCCATCTCTACCAGTGAGCCCGTCTCTGCCACTGAGATGACAAACTTCCTCTCCTTCTCGGTCCTGGGCTTCCAGCCCTGATGCCCGTCTCCCAACTCCAAGCTAAAGAACCCATTTTAAACCATGAGCTTCTGGCCTGGATATTGACCCTCCAGCCCCAACACTGGTCCCTCATTCCCATCACTCTGCCCCCTCCCTGACAAAGAGTCCCCATTTCCAACTCAGAGTTCCCTTACTTAGCACTGAGTCCCCATTCCTGACACTGGGGTCTCTGTCCCTTATGCCACGTTCCCGATCCTCCAAACTGGCACTTATTCCTCCATAGACGTAAAATCTACCAGCTAGTATTTGAAAAATGACTTTTGATTTGGGTTATCAAGAGCTCACATTTTCAATGTTTTGTTTTATTTATTAAATCCTAGTTTTACTTATTTATTAAACTTGTTTATTTTCTATTATTTATTCATTAAAATTTATTATTTAATTTATTAAACTAATTATTTATTAATCATATATGTTATATATAATTAAACTAATTATTTACTAAACAAAACTAGGATTTAATAAATAAATAAGTATAAATGAATATATTTATTAAATTATTAAACTAATCATTTACTAAGTAAAACTAGGATTTAATAAGTAAACATAAATAAATATCTTTATTAAATTATTAAACTAATTATTTACTAAATAAAACTAGTTTTAATGAATAAATATAAATAAATATATTTATTAAATTATTAAACTAATTATTTACTAAATAAAACTAGGATTTAATAAATATATTAGTTTAATATTTTAATAAATTTGATAATTTAATAATTTAATAAATATATTTATTTATTAAATCCTATTTTTATTTATTAAAAAAATCTCTTGTCTTCTATCTGTGTATTGGTTCTAGGGCAGAAGAGTGTAAGGGCTAGGCAATTGGAGTTAAGTGACTTGCCCAGGGTCACACAGCTAGGAAGTGCCTGAGGCCACATTTGAACCCAGTACCTCCCTACTCTAGGCCTGGCTTTCAATCCACCTAGCCACCTAGTTGCCCTTCCCTAGTTTTATTGTCAGGCTGATAAAGTTTCCTCCTTATCCTGCAATTCAAGGCTTTAGGAGCCATACCCTCCTAAGCAAGAGTTCCAGGAAGAATATGTGAGATGGGGTAGGGGAGGAGAGAATGAAGGTTTGGGGGTGGCAGAATTTTGAAAAATGATGAAGAGATGAAGGGAAAAACCCCAAAGGGGTCAGGGTGGAGAATATAGTTTTGGGGTCAGGAAACCATTGATTCTTTGAGGTGGGGTAGAAGAGAGGAAGGGTCTTATTTAAGAACGCTTGGTTCCAGGGGGCAGCTGGGTAGCTCGGTGGATGGAGAGCCAGGCCTAGAGACAGGAGGTCCTGGGTTCAAATCCGGCCTCAGACACTTCCCAGCTGTGTGACCCTGGGCAAGTCACTTGACCCCCATTGCCCACCCTTACTTCTCTTCCACCAAGGAGCCAATACACAGAAGTGAAGGGTTTAAAAAAAAAAGAATGCTGGGTTCCTGAGAGGGCCAGGAATCTCCCTCTAGCTCTCTCCCTTTCTGGGGGTGGAGCTGGATGGGGTGTGTGTGTATGTGTGAATGTGGCAGTGGTGGTGGGAAAGGGTGGCATGGAGACTCTAGGTTATTTCAAGACCCGGGCCACGATCTCTTATTTTAGTAGGAAGATCCTCCGGTTCAGAGTTAGAGACCTAAACTTGAATTTCAGTTCTGCTCCATTCCACGCTGCTTCTCCTCAGAGGATCTCAGTTCTCTCTTCTATAAAACAGTGGGGTTGCTTTCTAAGGGTCCTTCTCACTCTCTGCTCTTATGACCCAAGGTCTTCCCCTTGCACTTGGTCTGGGGCCTCCTTCCTGGCTGCTCCCCTCAGCCAGGGCCAGACAAAACAAGTGAGCTTCTAACCTCTTGGGGCTCTGAGCCCCACTGCCTCTGGCTCCCAGGAATATGGTTTTCTTTCCAGCTAACACTCTCCCACCCCAACAACATTTAATACTTTAAAAAATGTACCCTGGCCCTTTCCTTTCCCTAGGGTGCTCATGCTTTCCCTAATCCTCTCCACCCTTATCATGTCTGGCCTAGTTGGATAGTTTTTGGAGTAAAGGATGCTTTCTTCTTCCCTCCTCCTAGGCAGGCCCTCCTTTCTCCTTCTGTCTCCTTGCTTTCCAGCTCTCAGACCTTCTGGGTCATTTGAACCCGGAGGCTCTGGGGTCTCCTTGGTGAGGATCTGGGCAGCAACATCAAGAGGGAGATGGGCAGCCCAACAAAGCTCTGAGAAGCTGCCAGCATCAGAGGACGGGAGGGCCCATCTACTCTGGAGGCAGTGTAAGACAGAGAGAAAAGAGTCCTAGATTTGAAATCTGAAGGTCCAAATCCCATCTCTATCACTTGTTCTCTGAGTTGCCTTAGACAAGTCACTTAAACTCTCTGGGCCTTAGTTGTGCCCTCTGTAAAATAAAGGGGTTGGGCTAGATGGCCTTGAAGGTCCCTTCTAGCTCCACATGTCAGGTCCTAGACCAGACTCTGGGGCAACTATGGCAGCATTGTAGTGCCCAGAGTGCCAGGCATGAAGTCAGGAAGGCTCATCTTGAGTTCAAGTCCAGCCTCAGACACTTGCTAGCTGTGTGATCCTGAGCCAGTCACTTCTCCCTGTTTGCATCAGTTTCCTCATCTGTCAAATGAACTGGAGAAGGATATGGCAAACCATTCAGTATTTTTGCCAGGAAAACCCTAACCGGGGTCATGAAAGTCAGATGCAATTGAAAGGACTTAAACAGCAACTGCCAAGCTCTGTCATTTAATAGAAGAGAAAAGAGACCATGAGAGAAAGTGTGAGCTACCTGCTCAATGGCAAATAAGTAACAGAGTCCAGCTTTGAACTTGGGTTTTCTG
>NC_058133.1:501090113-501103265 GCF_016433145.1 Gracilinanus agilis | reverse complement strand
ATTCCAAAGAGACTTTTTTTAAAGAGAGAGAGGAAAGACCTATATGCACAAAAATATTAAAGCAGCTCTTTCTGTGGAGGCAAAAATTTAGAAAGAAAGGGGGTACCCATCAATTGGGAAATGGCTTGATAATGTAATATATGATTATAATGGAATACTATTGTGCTGTAAGAAATGATGAACAGGAGGAACTCAGAAGAACCTGGAAAGACTTATATGAACTGAAGCAGAGTGAAATAAGCAAAACCAGGGGAACATTACACAGTGGCAGGAATACTTTATGATGAACAACTGTGAATAGCAGCTATTCTTAGCAATACAATGATCCAAAATTATCCCAAAAGATTTATGATGAAAAATGCCATTAGTTCCAGAGAAAAAGAATTGATAGTGTCAAAATCCAGACCAAAGAAAAATTTTTTCCTTTCCTTCTTAAATTTTTTTAAGTTTCCTTCCACAAAAGGATTAATATGGGAAAATGTTTTTCATGATTGCACATATAAAATCTATATAAGATTGCTTACTATCTCAAAGGGGATGGGGGATGGCAGGGGGAGGGAGAGAATTCAAGGCCTAATATTCTTTGGAAAATGCTGGAAACTTTTTTTTAAACCATTAACTTCTGTGTATTTGCTCCTGGGTGGAAGAGTGGTAAGGGTGGGCAATGGGGGTCAAGTGACTTGCCCAGGGTCACCCAGCTGGGAAGTGTCTGAGGCCAGATTTGAACCTAGGACTTCCTGTCTCTGGGCCTGACTCTCAATCCACTGAGCCACCCAGCTGCCCCATTTTCCTTTATTTTCAAATCCCTCCTTTCTGTCTTGGTATCAATTCTAAGATAAAAGAGTAGCAAAGGCTGGGCAACCAGGGTCAAGTGACTTGCCCAGAGTCACATAGCTAGGAAGTAGCTGAGGCCAGGTTTGAACCCAGTTCCTCCCGACTCTAGGCCTGACACTATCCATTGTGCTACCCAGTTGCTCCCTTTTTTTTTTTTTAAATTTAAAAAGGAATATTTCATTCTCTGATACCCCAGAGAGTCATTCAACAAACAATGACCATGGATAGCACTCACTCAAGTACAATCAAGACAAGTCATTGAGATATTCTGCCCTGCTGGAAGTGAGATCTTCAGGTCTTCTGGTCTGAGAAGCTTAAGACTCCCCTGGGAAACTTCAGTGAAAGACTGATTAGAGACCCAGAAGCCCCCTCCCCCTTTGATTTCTCCCAATCTGATCAAAGAGGCACGACAGCCACGTTTGGGAGGGTTTTATCTAAGGAGGCAGAGTCCCCATTCCGAAGGACCTCCGTCTTTTTTTGGGGGGGTGGGGTGGCACAGCCCCCAACTTTGAAAAGTCTTTCATCTCATTTGAGGACACAAACACCCCCTGGGGGAGTTGTAGGCCAGGTTCCCTTGAAAACAGTTGAAAGAAGCAACATAATCCCCAAGTGTGGATTGATATAAGTGCAAACGATTTCCATGCCAGTCGAGGGGCTGGGGAGTGATGGCTGACGACAGGAGCTGGGTGGGGACAGCCAGAGCAGGCTGGGCAAAGCTTGGCATGGAGACGGGGCTGTCTCTGTGGCCAACCTGACCTATATTCTTGGAGCTTCTCCTCTGGTGCTCCGTGGGACCCTGAGAGCCGAGCCTTCAGGGACCTTTGTCCAGGAGACCTCAGAGGGGGTGAGAAAGGAGGAGAAGAGAAGAGCCTTTCCGGGGCTTCTTGACTTATGCGGTTCTAGGCTCTGTCCCTCGAGCTCCAGCCCTGGCCACACGGGGTGCTGCATCAGGCTGGGAAGTGAGAAGACAGGGCCAAACCGGCCATCACTGGGTTGTTCTTGTCAGCTGTATTGCAAAGTCTGGGGGCTGGAGAGTGGAGGAAAGGTTTGGGAGGGGAATTTTTGGGGGCATGATGGGATGGAGGGAGAGAAGGATGAAGGTACGAAGACCATCTTCCAGGGTTCTCTTGAGGGAATCGTACTATCACAGATCTAGAAGGAGAAGGCATCTCAAAGGCCATCTGATCTGATCCCTTATTTTGCAGATGAGGAAACTGAGGCCAATTGGAGGTTTAGTGACTTGCCCAAAGTCACACAAGGACTATGTGGGAGAGGCTGGATTTGAACCCAGGTCCTCCAACTCCAGAGTCAAAGGGACTCTGATCCTACAATCATGAGACCTTAGTTTTGCCATTGAATGACTTTGGACAAGTTTCTTCCTTCTGTAAGCCTCAGGCTCCCTGTGTGTAAATCGATGGTTCCTAGACTCCCTTCTACCTCTGATCATTTCCTGACCAAGGAAGAGATTATAGAAACAGAAAGAAGCCCAGGCTGGGGAAGGAGCCCAAGTGGAGGAGATTGAATGGGGTCTTTTGGATTTACACCTGGATGAGACTCCCTTCGAATCTCCATTTTGCAACTCAACTACCTTTGTGATCTTGGGCAAGTCATGTCCTTTTGGGCCTCAGTTCCTTTTCTGTAAAAAGAGGCTGCCCTAAATGTTCTTCTGCTCTCTAACGCCGGCCCTCTTCGTTCTGACAGATCCAATAGAGACCCTGCCAGTTGTGTTCTCTCCCACGGAGGAGAGGCCACCCCCCCTGCCTGGTAACTCAACCTGCCTAAGTCCCCAATGAGGGGAAGTGGCCTGCCTCTGGGGGGAAGGCAGAAGACCCGGGATTTGAACTTGGGCCTTTCTGGCTGTGGCTCTACTCCTCTTCCTGCTGTATCACAGTGCCCAGGACTAAATTGCAGAGGGATGCGTGCCGTGCCGGGGAAGTTCAGGAGGCCTTTCCCTGCTCGGGGAGAGGCAGTGACGAAGAAGGGACCCCGAGGAGCCTTGCTGCCCTCTGGAGTCAGAGTCTTCTTCAGGGTACAAAGAAGCCCGAAGAGCACCAAGAAGAAGGGTCCCTCCATCTCAGGGGAGCCGGGGGCCGTTCCAAGGCCTCGTCCCCTGACGACCCTCGCATGCCCCAAATCGTGCGTAGCAGCTGGCTCCAAAGTCCCATCCCAGGTCCCCCTCGAGCACATCTGGACCCCGATTCGCCAACCCCCACCTCGCCGAGCCCATCTGGAGCCCGAGCTCGCGCAGCCGCCGACTGAACACGGAGCATCTGGAATCTCGCAGGCCCCGGTTCCCAGGTTAACACAACACATCTGGGTCCTGCGTTCCAGTCCCCACCCCGACTCTTCCACTTAACGGAGCACATCTGGACGTCTGGCCCCCGGCCGAGAGCTCTCTTCTCAGCCCCGTCCTAATCTGGCCATCGGCTCTTCTCCCCGAAACGGCTGTTCCAGCCAGGACCCCCCTTCCCATGCCTTTCCCCCAAGGGTCCTGGCGCGGGCCGGGGCTCTGAGAGCGACCCCCCCTCCACACCTCTCTCTCCTTCCTCTTCTGGGGGTGCATGTGTGTGAGCGCGGGCGGGGCCCGCGTGCCAGCGCCTCTCTCCGGCTCCCCCCGCCCCGCCCCCGCCAGCCACAATAATATTTTCTCTCCGGGGCTGATCTCAGAATAGCTTTGTTTTGACATAATCCGGACAGATGTGCCCCAGTGGGGCTGGTGACAGCCTTCACTCTGCACCGACTCACCCAGCAGCTTGTTGGCTCCTCTTTAAAGCCTGTCCTGGCTTCTTCCTGCTCAGTGCTTCGGCCTCCCTCGGGGGCCCTTGGCCGGCTGCGGCGGCTTTGCCACCCAGCCATGGGAGTCTTCCTCTGTCCCTCTCCCACCCCCCGTGTAAGGTGGAGGGCGGCTGGGGCTGAGCTCTCTCGTCTTATTTGATGGTTCGGCGGCGTCCCCCTTCCCGTGGCCTCCAAGAGGAAGGCTCGAGCCCGGCTTCTCCCCTGAGATGGGGAGGCCGGGCTGGGGGACCCAAAGCAGGGATCGGGGCCCTGGCCATGAGGACGGTGGGGGTGTTTGTCCCGAGAGGGGAGAGGCACCATCGCTTTGTTCTTGGTGTTCGAAAGGTTGACAGGTGGAGCAGGGAGTAGACTTGCTCTGTGTAACTCCAGGGGGCGGAAGGAGGGCCGAGGGCTGGACGTCACAGGCAGGCAGGTTTCAGCCGTCTGAGGAGCACCGTCTGGCAGTGGCGCAGTCACCACAGAAGGAGTGAGCTTCCCGTCCTTAGCTGTGTTCAAGTGGAAATCAACTCTTTTCCGAGACTCGTGCTGGAGGGAAATTCTATTAGATAACCCTGAAGGTCACTTCTCAGGCTCTGTGATTCCAAGATCTGATCAGTCTTTTTATATCTACAGATATAGGTGCTCGGCATATGGCGGGTGCTTAATCAGTGTTTGTGGAATGAATGAATGAATGGAGGCTGGGGAGAGAGTATCTGGTATGACAATGGCTGGAGATCCACATGTAGGTGCCGGAAGCACCCATGAGTTTATACAGAGGGTCCCACCAAAGTGGATGGCTGCCAAAGGTTCACAGGACTATGTGGGTCCACATTCCTAAAGCCACAGCTCACACGGTCCCCACAGTGCGTATATCTTTAATAGTCATCCGGAGTCATGGTGTCTTGAATAGAAAACAGGGACCGCTAAGCCTCTAAAACTCAAGAGGATCCCTGCAAGCTGCATATTGACTTAGAAAACCACAATTGACATATTTTCTTTAAAAACAAAAAAAAAAAACGGTACAATGAAATCAGATGGAAACGACGTTTTAAACTCATTTGGGAAATACTTGGGAGTATTGTTGGATACCATCAATCCTGAGGGCCCAATTAGTTCAAAGCAAGGACATTTAATAAAATGACATAGCATCTAAAATACATAGAGAACTCTGTCAAATTTATAAGAACAAGAGTCATCTCCTAACTGATAAATGGGAAAAAGATACGAATAGACAATTCTCAGATGAAGAAGTCAAAGCCATATGTAGATATATGAAAAAATGCTCTAAATCACTACCAATGAGAGAAACTAAAACAATTCTAGGATATCACCTCAC
This sequence comes from Gracilinanus agilis, assembly GCF_016433145.1. Classification (NCBI taxonomy): domain Eukaryota; kingdom Metazoa; phylum Chordata; class Mammalia; order Didelphimorphia; family Didelphidae; genus Gracilinanus; species Gracilinanus agilis. The sequence goes on along the minus strand of NC_058133.1, from coordinate 501,098,320 downwards.
ACTCATCAGATTGGCTATAATGACTAGGGGGCAGGATGACAAATGTGAGAGGGGATATGGGGAAAATGGTGACACTCATACATTGTTGGTGGAGTTGTGTACCTATCTGACCATTTTGGAGAGCAATTTGGAATTATTCTTAGAGAGTTATAAAATTGTGTATACCCGTTGACCAAGACACCATTACTCCAGATGACTATTAAAGATGGGTCTGTTTCCCAAGGAGATCATGGAAAAAGGAAAAAAAAACCCTATATGGTCCAAAATATTTATAGCAGCTCTCTTTGTCATGCAAAGAACTGGAAACTGAAGGGATGCCCATCCATTGAGGAATGGCTGAAAAAATTGTCATATATGATTGTGATGGACTATTACAAGGCCACAAGAAACAATGAGCAGGCAAATTAAAAAAAAAACTTGGAAAGAACTACATGGGATAACAAACAGTAAAATGAGTAGAAATGTGAGAACATTATATAACAGCTACAGATTTAATACTAGAAGAATAAATTGGGAATGTTTTTCCAAAGAATGAATGGAAACATGGAAGACATATATATGAATTATATCTTTTATAAATCTATTTCCTGGATGATGCCTTCTATGATGCAGAGAAGGGAGAAGACGGGCTGAGACTCTTGTAAATAAATTCTATTAATTAAATTAAAAAAAAAAGAGTTAAAAAAGGAGTAGCAATTAAAGTTTCCCCATAACCCTGGGGTGTACTCTCCCCACAATGCACACACACATCATTTCAGAGTGGGCATACATAGGAAAGTGTAGAGAGCATACATATAGGGGATCTGGGTCACCAAGGCACATGCATGGAGGGAGGGACAACTCACATCTGACACTGGGAGATCATAGATGTCTTCTAGGAATGTTATTGAGCTAATCTGGTGTCCTCCCTAGTCTTGGAGGCTCTCCAGAGTTTTCTCTGAGGGATGCTGCCTCCATGGCTCCCAGCTTGCGCTGCTGGACACAATGTGCTATAAACTGTACTGTTGGGCACAGTCAACATCTGGCACTCTTGAGCTGAGGGTTCCACTCTCTCTAGATTTATGCCTCAGATGAAATCTTCAGCCACCCCTTCCTCTGGGGAGAGTGGGTGCTGCCATGTCCTTTAGTCTAATCTCTAGATAGGTTTTCCCCTAACTCTTAGAAAAAGCAGTTCTAGGAACCAGCTAACCACACACACACACACACACACACACACACACACACACACCCTTGATTTTCCCCTCTAGTTTGGTTACTGATGCCTGAAGGGGAGCTTCTCATCATCAGGTTTTCAGAATAAAAAGCAGGCTTCTCCCAACCTTAGCTTAAGGTTTTTAGCTTTAAAGGGTCTTTCTTGCTAGTCTAGAGTTTGGGTCCCAAGAGCAGAAACTTCAACCTAATTTATGATGATTATTCTATATGCTGTCCATTCTAATCTCTGAAGCCCAGGCCAGTGATGGCAAACCTTTAAGAGACCATGTGCTGTGTTCTCCCCCCCAACCAGAGACTGAGTGCTGCACCCCGCCTTACCCCAGACAGGGAGTGAGAAAGGTCCGAGCACTCTGCTCAGGGGAGGGAGTAAGTGCTTCCATTGGATTGCTGGGCAGAGGGACAGGGAGGCAAGATGGAAAAGGGGAAGGGAGCAGCTCCATCTTAGTCCCTCTGCCTTTATGGTAACTAACTCTGGTAGGTGACAGCATGTGTGCCCACAAAGCGGTCTCTGTGTGCCATCTTTGGCACGCATGCCATAGGTTTGCCACCAGAGGGCGAGGCTATTAAATCAGGCAATAGTTATCTACCTAACAATTGCCAAACTCACCTGGGCTTCAGGGATCTCCATTTTTCTCTTCAGGGAGGCATCATGGTACAATAGAATGAGCAGTGACTCTAGTCAGTGGTCCAGGGTTCTGCTCCTTCCTAGGACACTTACTCTGTGGGGCATTGGATTGGAGTAGATGTCTTCTAAGGTCTACTTCTAGGTTCTTTTGGTTCTTTGGTTCTTTTCTCCATGTAGATTGGTGTAGTTCCCTGTAGGAACTAGAGAGGAGAGAGAGAGAGAGAGAGAGAGAGAGACAGACAGACAGACAGACAGACAGACAGACAGAGACAGAGAGACAGAGAGAGACAGAGACAGAGACAGAGACACAGAGAGAGACAGAGACAGAGACAGAGAGAGACAGAGAGACAGAGAGATTGAGAGTTAATTGGTTTTTAGAACAAAGGTTTTTCTGCTTTTTTAAAAGAGCCAGGGGAAAACTTATCTAGAGACTAGACCAGGTCAGGGTAGTACCTGCTCTTCCCATAGGAAGAGATGACTGAGGATTTCTCAACTCTTCCTAGACTCAGAAAAGGAACCATTTTTTTTTTAAAGAAGACCAAAGTGAAGACCTACTGGTGAGTTTACTCTGCCGATGGGGATGAGCTCCTCTGCAATTTACAGTCTCAGAGCAGAGGTTCTTAACTTGAGATCCATGGATTTATTTTTAGAATTATCTTATTTAATTTTTTTGGTAAAGATATTTGATTTTACCAATTACATGTAATAACAATTTTTCACATAAGTTTTCTGAAGCTATATGATCCAAATTGTCTCTGTCCCTCCCTTTCTGGAGAGAGTAAGCAATTTGATCTGGGTTATCCATATATGATTATGCAAAACATATTTCCAAATCGTTCATTGTTGTAAGAGAATAATCATATAAAACTAAAACCCCAAAATAAAAACCCAAATAAACTAAAGTGGGAAATACTATGCTATGGTCTGCACCTGACTCTTCCAGGTTTTTCTCTGAAGGAGGAACAGAGCATTTGTTGCTGTAAGTTCCTCAGAAATGTCCTGGATCATTGTATTGCCGAGAATAGCTGTCTTTTATAGTTGATCATTCCACAATATTGCTGTTACTATGTACAATATCCTCCTGGTTCTGCTTCCTCCCCTTCCCCCATTCTGCATTAGTTCTAAAACAATTTTACTTTCTTAGTTGAGCATGACTGGCTTCTTTTGTAATCCTATGTGTTTTATTTTAGGCATTTAAAAATATGATTCTGGGGGAAGTTAGGTGGCTCAGTAGGTAGAGAGCCAGGCCTGGAGACAAGAGGTTCTGGGTTCAAATGTGACCTCAGACACTTCCTATGTGTCCCCAGATAAATCACTTAACTCTAATTGCCTAGCCCAGTGATGGCAAACCTTTTAGAGGGGTGGGTGATGTCCTCAGGTGCAAGTGGAGAGGGGGTGGGGAGCAGCCCAGCCCCACATCTCTCTGGCTTTCTAGTAACAAACTCTGGAAAACTCTGTGCTGGGACAATGGCAGGAGTGACCACAGAGAAGGTTCTGAGTGCCCCGTCTAGCATACGTGCCATAGATTCACCACCACAGTCCTAGCCCTTACCATTCTTCTGCCTTAGAACCATTTGGTTCTTTTTTTCCATAAAAAAAAAACCCAAGGAGCAGAACCAGGAGAACCTTATATGTAGAGACAGATACACTGTGGCACAATCAAAAGTAATGGACTTCTTTACTAGCAGCAATGCAATGATCCAGGACAACTCTGAGGGACTTATGAGAAAGAACACTGTTCATATCCAGAGAAAGAACTGTGGGAGCAGAAACACAGAAGAAAAACAACTTCCTGATCACATGGGGGATATGACTGGGGATATTGATTCTAAACAATCATGCAAATATCAATAATATGGAAATAAGTCTTGATCAATGACACATGTAAAACCCAGTGGAATTGCTCATTGGCTACAGGAGGGGTTGGGGGAGGGGAGGGAAAGAACATGAATCATGTAACCACAGAAAATTTTTCATAATTAATCAATAAAATAAAAATAAATTAAAAAATCCTTACCTTCTGTCTTAAAATCAATACTGTGTATTGATTCCAAGGCAGAAGAGCAGTAAGGGACAGATAGGCAGTGGGGGTTAAGTGACTTGCTCAGGGTCACACATAGCTAGGAAATATCTGAGGCCAGATTTGAATCCAGGACCTCTCTCCTCTCTAGGCCTGGCTCTCAATCCACTGAGCCATCTAGCTGCCCCTCTTTTTCCATTTTTTAATGTCATGCAAAACACTTCCATATTGGTCAATGTTGTAAGAGCAAATTTACACATAACCCAAACCCCCAAATAAAACCAAAAATGCACTGATGGGAAAGATGACTCCAGCAGTTCTTTTTCTGGAGGGGGAGAGCATTCTCCATCGTAAGTCTTTCAGGATTGTCCCAGATCATTGCATGGCTGAGAGTAGCCAAGTTTTCACAGATAATGATCATATACAATATGGCTGTCGCTGTGTACAATGTTCTCCTGGTTCTGCTTATTTCGCTCTGCATCCATTCCTGCAGATCTTTCCAGTTTTTTCTGAAGTCACCTTGCTCATCATCCCTTAGAGCACAATAGTATTCTATGACCAACATATACCACAATTTGTTCAGCCATTCCCCAGTTAGGGACATCCCCTCAACTGCTAATTCTTTCCTCTTTTTTATAATCTCTTTGGGATGCAGGTCTTATAGGATCCAGGGGGGAGGCACAGTTTTATAGCCCTTTGGGTAGAGTTCCAGATTGCCCTCCAGAATGAGCCAGTCGGTTCTTAGATAGAAAGTGAAGATTAAAAAAATATTGGCAGCCATCTAGAGTTGAAATATAAACTGGCCAATAAGCATTCCATTTAGGTTCCTGGAAAAAAAAAAAGTGATTCGAAAAGAAGATGCTTTTGAGAAAGGTCCCCAGGCTTCACCAGACAGCCAGAGGGTCCAAGACACAAGAAAAGGCTCAGAGGATCGCTTGGGGGCACGAAGGGGTTAGGTGACCTGCCCAGGGTCACACAGCCAGGGTGTGTCAGAGGCCAGACGGGAGCCCTGGGCTTCTCTTTCTGCTTCTCTATCGAAGCCCTGGTGTGCTACTTCTCCAACTCTCTCTCTAGCCTCTAGGAACAGAGTCAGAACTTCACGGCTGGATTCAGGATAAGGATTTTGGGGGAGTGTTTTGGCCAAACAGAGAGGAAAGGGAGAGGTGGGGAGAGAAAGGGTGACTCTGCTCGGGCTGGGGTCTGGGTGCTATTTGCTCTCAGATTGGAGGGAAAATCAGGACCAGTTGGGTACTTTGGGTAGGAAAGAAGAAGATGGGCAGCTTTACAACGCCAGCTTATGCCAGCAGAGCCATCACTTTTTTAACCTGGAGCAAGGCAGTATGGCAGGGTATGGGGAAGGGGGTCTTACCTGGAGTCTGATCCCCAGGACGGGGAGGGCTTTCTATGTAGGAAAAGGAGTATTGCTGAGAAGGCAGAAGTGGAGCGAGCTGGGCACTGAGCTGCCTGGCTGAGCTCACCTGCGATGTGGCCATCAGGGACCAATCAGGGAGGGAGGGAAGTGTGCCCATGGATGGGGTTAGTGCCCGGGGGAGGGAGAGAGGCGCCTCCGTTTACCTGTCCTAATTTATTACAGTGACCCCCAAAGGAGTGACTTAATCTCTGCCTCAGTTTCCTCATTGTAAAATGGCAGTTTCCCCAGTGTAAGGGTACCTATCTCCCAGGGTTGTCGTGAAGATGAAAGGATGAAATGAGATAACAAATGCAGAGCAGTTTGCCAACTCTAAAGGGACAGATGGATGTTGGCTCTGTAGTGCTGCAACATTTGAAGTGAATTCTCAGGTCATTAAAGATCCCCATCCTCAGTCTGTCCGCTAAAGCCAAAGAGAAATGACCTTTACACAGGCTGTTATCTTGGTCTCGGTGACATGAGCACTTCCTTTCTTTTAAACAAGAAAATATTTTTAAACCAACATCTTCTATCTCAGACTCAAGATTGATGCTAAGGCAGAAGAGTGGTAAGGGTTAGGCAATGGGGGTTGAGTGACTTGACTAGGGTCACACAGCTAGGAAGTGTCTGAGGTTGGATTTGAACCCAGGACTTCTCATCTGTAGGTCTGACTCTCTATCCACTTAACTACCTAGCTGTCCCCTAGTGTAACATGCTTTTTATACCCACATTCTTAACTGCCCCAACTGGCCCCTCTCCTGGAGTTCTGGGAGGTGCTGTGGAATTCTGTGAGGCAGTTCACCCCACTTAAGATTATGCATATTACAGTAGGCATGAATACTTTCTACCAATATGTGATAATACAATACAATACAATACAATACAATATAATATAATATAATATAATATAATATAATATAATATAATATAATATAATATAATATAATATAATATAATATAATATAATATAATATAATATAATATAATATAATATAATATAATATAATATAATATAATATAATATAATATAATATAATATAATATAATATAATATAATATAATATAATATAATATAATATAATATAATATAATATAATATAATATAATATAATATAATATAATATAATATAATATAATATAATATAATATAATATAATATAATATAATATAATATAATATAATATAATATAATATAATATAATATAATATAATATAATATAATATAATATAATATAATATAATATAATATAATATAATATAATATAATATAATATAATATAATATAATATAATATAATATAATATAATATAATATAATATAATATAATATAATATAATATAATATAATATAATATAATATAATATAATATAATATAATATAATATAATATAATATAATATAATAATACAGCTTCACAGATAGTAGAGTGGTGAACTGAATCCCCTACCTAATGGTATCTCCATTGCCATTGAAGTCATGTGGAACAGAGGGTGGGCAGTGCTGGAGTTGGTCAAGAAACCTGGATTTGATTCCGAGCTCTGATTTTTGCTACTTGTGTGACCTTGGTCAAGTCACTTAATTTCTGGCACCTCCCTTTCCTCTGCTGTAAAATGGAACTATTAATGCTTTACAGGAATTGGTTGTAAGAAAGGAATTTGACAAAGCCTTAAATTTCTTGAGCCCCCATAAGAGTATTAATAATCTGATTAGCAATGACTGAGTTCTCTTTCACTGCACTGATGCTCATCACTGAGTTCCCATCCCTACAGTCATGCCTGAATGGAGCCCACAAGTCTTTCTCTGAGCCCCATCTGCTGCCCTGAGCTCTCGCCCTTCTTTTCGAGCCTTCATCCCTGCCATTTTGTTCCCAATCCCATCAGCCTCTACTGACTGGCCCTTCTTGTCTCGCATCTCCTGACTCTGTGAGCTGAAAACCTTCCCAGCTTTAGGCTCATTGCCCAAGCTCCTAGACCCAGGTGAAGCTCTCTGGCCTCGTGCCATAGCTCCGGCCTGGCCCAGCTTCTGGGCTTTAGCACCCCAGAATCCAAAGGCTGGGCGCCTGGGTGTGAGCAGGCTGGCACAGGAAGGCAGTGCTCAGCCAGAGGGCAGGGCCTGGACTCTTGCTCAGGGGGCAGGGCACGGGGAGCAGGAAAGCTTTGGGTTTTTTGTCCCTTGGAGAACAATGGGAGTGAAAAGCAAAAGGAAATCCTCTGGGAGGAAGCAGGGCAGTACTTCTCAGACAATCTGTGCCCCGAGCACATTCCTGGGGCTGGGGCTGGGGCAGAGAGGGCAGAGGGGGAGAATGAGGGGAGCTGTCCTGCCCAGGCTGCTCTTCCTGTGGGCCACGTTCTCCTCTGGGTCCTGAGAGGGGAGACAGAGAGAAGAGGAGAGCCCTCCCCAGGCTTGGAGAAGTGGTAGGGGCATGGCCTGCTGGGCAAAATCGAGGTCAGGGCTAGGGCGAATCTATGCCCAGCATCAGGAATCAAGACGGACTCATGGACTTAAACTCCAGGTGGGACAGAAGGCTCCACTCAATGGGGAACCTCGACTCAGCATAGACTGAGTCCTAAACCTGTCCACAGATTGACACCTGAACTACTGATACAGACTATTGCCATCCCTGTCCATGGGTGAATGGGTCGCCCCCTAGACTGACTCTGACCCCCACCTCCAACTTGGTTCTTGCTCCTGAATCTCAACCCTAATGCAATCCCAGCTCTTTTGCTGCCTCTGGCCCCCTCCCAGACTCCATTTCCTCCTCTATAAGATAAGGATAATAGTAGTACCTACTCCCAGAGCTGTTGTGAGATTCAGATGAGATAATATTGATAATATGTGTAAAGTGCTTAGCACAGTGCTTGGCACATGGTAGATGCTTAATAAATCCTTCCCTCCCTTCCTTCCTTCCTTCCTTCCTTCCTTCCTTCCTTCCTTCCTTCCTTC
>NC_058133.1:501053394-501080113 GCF_016433145.1 Gracilinanus agilis | reverse complement strand
CTTCTCTCTGTTTCTCTCTCTCTCTGTTTCTGTCTCTCTCTTTCTCTCTCTCTTTCTCTGTCTCCCCACTTCTCTATCTCTCCATCTCCCTCTCTCTCTCTCCCTCTCTACATTCTCTCTCTCTCCCTCTCTCTCCTTTTTCTCCTCCTCCTCCTCCTCCTCCTCCTCCTCCTCCTCCTCTCTCTCTCTCTCTCTCCCCCTCCCTCTCTGTTCTTGCCTTACATTTTACATTTCACCCCAGGTTGATGCTGAACAAAGAATTCTTTCCTGATCCGTATCTTCTGACATGTCTGGGTTTGGGTTTTTCTTTCTGTCCATAGTCTTTTTTTCTTCAAGAAAAACTAGAGTGGACACAGAGAGGGTACTTCCTGCAGAATGACTGGCATAGCCTGAGAGCCAGAATTTCCCTACCTCTGGAACTCAGTCTACCTCGAGAGCTGTAGGCATTGGTGTTTGCTCACCTGTGCTCAGAAAGGGAAGTACAGGGCAAAGGCAGCCAGGGGCCCTGAGACTCAGGCTTAGTTGGGCTGTTCAAAAACCTCTTTTAGCTCTCTGACCTGCTGCTGGAGTGGGACGATGACCACGGCTCAGCTCTCAGAGGAGGTCTTGTTTTTTACACTCTTGGCAGGACACATTGCTTTTGCTTTTGGGGTCCCTTCCTGTCTCCCCTTCCCTCTTCCCTGTCCTAGGCCCTGGGCTGAGCACTCGGCTTCCCATCCTGTGTTCAGGCTCAGTCCTGGGCTAGACTGTGACCTTAGCTTTTCCCAACCTTCCCTTTCCCTCCAAGCTGTCCCCCACCCAAGATATCCACCCTCTGGCTTCCTGGTCTTGCTGTTACCTTGATAACCTCATTCACACTCAAGTGTTAGGACTTAACTGGGTCAGAGTTGAGCCTTGTTTTGCTTGGCCCCAGAGGGCAGAACTCGGAGCAAGGAGGGAAGTTTCAGGGAAGCTGATTTGGGCTGGATATAAGGGAAAGCTTCCTAACAATGAGAGCTAGCCAGCCTTGGGACGGGCTGCCTTGGTGCCCCTTCTCTGCAGAACTCTCAACGCAGAGCTGGGAATTCCATTTATTGGGAATGTCATGGAAGGGATTCCTGCTTGGGTAGGCTTCTGGGGTCCCTTCCATCCTGGAGAGGCTACAATTCTCTTTTTTTAAACCCTTACCTTTCAGCTTAGAATTGATACTAAGTATTAGTTTCAAGGCAAAAGAGTGGGAAGGGCAAGGCAATGGTGGTTAAGTGACTTGCCCAAGGTCCTACAGCTAAGAAGTGTCTGAGGCCAGATTTGAACCCAAGACTTTTTGTCTCTAGGCTTGAATCTCAATCCTCCGAGCCATCCAGCTGCCCCTGTTCACTTCTTCTCTCTCTCTTTTTTTTAACATTTAGGATTTATTTTCAATAGATAAAACCATGGTCATAGCTACAGAAAACTAAACAGAGGAATCACAGTGCAACACAATTGACCAAATACAGTTCAATAGTGTGGAAATTAGAGGCATCAGTTTCTTTTCTATCCATCTAATTGAAGCTTCAATTCTAATGTACTACATCTTCCATTCCCTTCTTCTAAGGACATTGATTTTAAAAAAATAAATATATTAAAATATATTAAAAAGGGCATCATGGGGGCAGCTGGGTAGCTCAGTGGATTGAGAGTCAGGCCTAGAGACGGGAAGTCCTAGGTTCAAAGCCAACCTTAGACACTTCCCAACTGTGTGACCCTGGGCAAGTCACTTGACCCCCATTGCCCACCTTTACTAGTCTTCTACCTAGGAGCCAATGCACAGAAGTTAAGGGTTAAAAAAAAAGGTGGGGGGCCTCATATCTTCTCTACCAAGGAAAATCATGTTTGGAATAGAATGAATAGAGCAAACATTCATTTCAGCTCATATCAATTTAATTCACTAATTTTCGTCGAATCATCCATTTATTTGCCCTTACCGTGTGTAATTAGAAATTTTGTACCTTTGAACTACATCTCCCAGCATCCCTTTCCTCTTTCATCCCCACCTTGCTTGCTTACGTATAGTTTATAAGTTGTGTATGACCCCACCCTCACTTTCTTTCCCCATGTGCGGGGCTGGGAAATTTGGCTTTACTCAGGCTTTTACTTTTGTCTTTTCATTCCTTTTACTTCAAGTTATTTATTAATACAATCTTGTAAGATCTAATACTTGGAGTATTTGGATATTAATTTTCCATCTTACATATGTGCCTGGCATTGGGCACAGGCACTAGGCATACCAATACGAGCACAAAGAAAGACATTCATTCAATAAATATGGAGTACCTGTTGGGCACTAAAGGCAAAAAACCCAAAAGGAAGCAATTCCTACCCTCAAGGAGCTTACATTCTACTAAGGTAATTCAAGGCACTGCAGAGCATCCAGGCTAAATAACTTAGAGAGATCATGCCTTTAGAGAATGCACAGACTACTGTGGAGATTAGTAATCACAAGTGGTGCATAAATGAGTGTAACATCAATGACGGTAGTAGAGAGGGCAGGGATTTTTATTCCTGGTAGAAATGAAGACAGATAATCACTTGGTTTTATCCCCTGCTATATTGACTCAGAATGAACACCCTCATGCAATTTGGTCTTGATCAATGACACATGTAAAAGCCAATGGAATTGTGTGTGGCCTATGGGAGGGGGTGGGAGGAGGGGAGGGATAGAACATGAATCCTATAACCGTGGAGAAATGTTATAAATTAATAAATTAAATAAAAATTTAAAAACATTTTAAAAAAGTTTTATCCTCTGCTTCTCTAATCTTGCTGAAGCATCTAGGATGGTGAGTTTCATGGATGACAATTGGCATCATGGGAATGAAAAGAATTTAAGAAGAATTTCTTCCCTCTAAGTCAAGGTTGTAAATTAACAACATTTATATATATATATATATATATATAAAATAAATATAAAAATAACAACAAAAATTATTGGGGGGGGTGGAGTCACAAACCCCTTTGATAGACTAAAGGACCCCTTCTTAGAATAATGGTTCTAAATCAGTGATGGGTAAACTATGGTCCGTGGGCCAGATGGGCCCCCTGAAATGTTCTATCTGGCAACATGACTTTATTCCTAATCTGACAAATACAATATAATGAAACTTCAAAAGAGTTGCCTTAGAAACAGACTGACAGAGGAACATTTCCTTTCCTTTGGCCCCCTTTAAAAAGTGTGCCCATCACTGTTCTAAATGAATAAAATAAAATACATGAGATTACCAAATAAATGAACTATATTGAAATAAGGATGTGATTTTCTCCCCAGGCCCCCATAAATGCTTGGACTTCCAGAAATCAATCTATGGACTCTTATGGACCACATAAACCCCCCATTAGAATGTGAGCTCAAAGTCAAAAAAGGGCATGAGTGTCCTCTCATATAGTCAGAGGTAGATTTAACTGAAACCCCTGTCTTCTGGCTGGCCTTGGGGTTTGAACCACAAGGAATAGAGAAATTGAGGTGACTGGAAAAACAAAAGCTATCAATAAAAATGGACATTGAAACCCAAATCTCAGAGAATTGAAGAAATCAGATGGCAGGGGCAGTTCAGAGAATCACTTTGCCATAGAGGACCAGCTGATGGCTAAGCAGAGGAGGAAATAAATAGCCCAGCAGGGCAGGGCAGCAGCCCAGAGCTCTGAGACCTTCCAGGAGCAGTCAACAGCTCCTCGGAGAGAATGGCTGGCAGAGACATCTGAAGGAGATCTTTCCAGCAGCCGCCGCCACAGCAGCAGCATCTGCCCAAGGACCTGGAGCTACGTTGCCTAGCCACGTTCCCTGCAGAGGTACCCTCTCCATCTCTGTGCTCTGGCCAAGTGAATTCCCTCTCCTGCTGTGTTTCCCACCAGCGGTCCCCTCTCCCACACGATGTGGCGATCTGTGGGAGAGTGTCTTCCTGTGGGTGCCCTGGATTTTTCTTGCCATTTATTTTGCACAGCTGTTTAATTAAATGTCTTTTGCTTTGAAATAAGGTGCCTTCTGGCCAGGTAAAAGGACCATCCAATGGGAGGCTGACTCAGGAGCTGTCGTTTGGAGAAGACCTCAAATAGACTGTGAACTTGGGGTAGGTTTCAGGGGGCTCCTGGCTAAGGGGGACACCGGGTTCCATTTTGGAGGTTCATTTAGTATAATTAACACTGTGGACATTCATCAAAGATGCTCTCTTTTTTGCATTATTTATTTAATTAATTTAATTTATTAAATTAAATTTATCAAATTAATTTAATTATTAATGTCTACACATTATATATTTCATTATATATATTATATGTCATATATAATATGTAAATGTAAGTGTATATCTACATCATGGGTGGCAAGTTGGCATCTATATACACAGATGTAATTTTGAACATATATATGTATGTATATGTGTGTACAGATGTAAACTTAGACACACAGGGCCACCCAAATGTATGTGTATGTATGTATGTATGTGTTTACATATCAATATACATATATCTTTCTATAGAGCTCGAGATTAGAATGGGAATGTTTAGAGGGCTGGGTCATGCTTTGGTCTTTGGATCCCCAGTATTTAGCCCAGTGCCTGACGATTAAAAAGGGCTTGAAAAATGCTTGTTGACTAACTTATGGTTGGATCATACAGTTTTCTTCAGTGTGGCTTTTCTAGACCACCCTGTTGGACTGGTGTATGTCGGTGTGTTACTGTTTATTAATTAAGTTGGACAAAAGTCAGTGCAGTAGAGGGCAAAGAGCAAAGACTCTGGAGTCAGAGGGCTTGAATTCAAATCTTGCCTCTGATGCTTACTAGGTGACCTTGGGGAAGTCGCTCAAGGTCTCAGTTTCCTCATCTGTAAAACAAGGGGGTTGGATTGTATGACCTCTGGTTTATTCCAGCTCTAGAGCCAGGATCCTAATTTTAGCCCATGTAATTGGGTATTGGGTTTGGTGATGATGGTGGCCATATCTGTGTACTGGAAGATTAGCATTCCTGAATGGGAACTGGACCACCCTACAAACTACTGGCTGTGCCAGTGGTGCCTTTTGTACTGATGATAATACTGTAGAGACACACTGGGGTGGGAGGCTAAGAAAGGACCAGACATATTCATCTGGCAGGGAGACAGTAGCTGGGCTATGTATGCTGCCCAAAATGATGATTAATTCTAGTATTCTGGGGAGACATTTTTTAAGAAAAGCTTTTCCTTCTGTTTTAGAATTGATATGAAGTATTGGTTCTAGGGCAGAAGAACAGTAAGGGCTAGGCAGATGGGTTAAGTGACTTGCCCAGGGTCACACGGCTAGGCAGTGTCTGAGGTCGGACTTGAACTCAGGACCTCCTGACTCCAGTATTGGCTCCCCATCCACTGAGCCACCTAGATGCCCCAAAGAAGACAATTGTTAAGAGGATTGTTTATTAAGCAGAAATCACCTAGCAAAGCCTTTGATCAATGATAAGGACCAGAAATTACTGAGAGGTTTGGAGGTTTCCTGGTAAGAAAAGTGATTGAAGACTAAGTGAGCAACACCCTGACAGGCAAGCATCCCCTGGAAGAGCTCAGACATCAAACCCAGCAGGGAAGGGGGTGGGTGGGAAGAGAACATGCATTTATTAAGCACCTACAGTGTACCCCACTCTGTGCTTAGCACTTTACAGATATTCCATGAGTGACTGCTTTCCAGTTGCCCTGGGCCCCCAGATGCCCTAGCTAAACGATCGAGGCTGTTAAACCATCAGAAGAATGACACTAAGTCAATAGTAGATGGGTGAAGCCCACCTTGTTGCATCAATATTTAGATATGTGAATAACTACAATGCACATTAGAGTGTGAACTCCAGGAAGGCAGACACTGACTGACTTTGGCCTCTCTGGAGTGGCTGAAACAGTGCCTGCAATATATTTTTTGTTGTTGTTCAATCATTTGGGGTTATTCTGACTCTTTGTGGACCCATTTGAGCTTTTCTTGGCAGGAATCCTGGAGTGGGTCGCCATTTTCTTTTCCAGCTCATTTTACAGATGAGGAAACTGAGGCAAATACAGTTCAGTGACTTGCCCATCGTCACATAGTTAGTCATTGTCTGAGGCTGGATTTGAACTCAGGAAGATAAGTCTTCTAGATTCCAGTTCTGGGCACTCACATATATAGATAGTGATATCTACTGAATAAATTTCGACTGGCTGAACTGAGCAGCCTCAATCCAAAGCTGGAAGGAACCTCAGGGGCCACCTGTTCCAACACTATCATTTAACTAACAAGGAGGTTGTGACGTGCTCAAGGTCATACGGGTTTCAGATGAAGTAATGGAGAATAGAGGGCAGGTTGTTAGCTGAACAGTCCAACTATGAGTGACCCGATCTGGAAAAGTCTTCTCCTTTTTAGGAAGGTTTAACCACCCGCTGGAGGAGGATGCTTCACATCCTGCCTGGAACATGCTCGAGATAGAATTCAGGGTGTTTTGGGAAACGATCCTTGGACACTGTCAAGTGATCGGGTTGAAAAACAAACAACTAGTTGGCTTTCAGCTATTTGCATGCTTGTGGATGTTGAGGAGCTAATTTGGTAGCCGAGGGAATAGCGCTGAGGGTGGTATTTAGGCAAAGCTGGAAGCTACCTCCCCAAAGGAAGGAAAGATGGTCCCCAACTTTGTATTAGGTTTGTAGAAGCTGCTGAGCAGCTGAGGGTTTTGGTCAAGGGGTGCTGCCAGAGGAGGACATGGACGACGTCCGGCTGGCGCGGTCATTGTGTGTGGGAACTATGTGTGGTATCTCACTAGTAATGTACCTGTGGGTACATGAGGGAAAAGAACAGCATCTTCAGATGCTCAGAATTGATATAGTCGAGCTCATCTGAGAAAAGATTGTTCTGATTTTTTGAATCCGAGGGGAAAAGGTGACTTGAGAAAACTTCAGATGATTGAGCTTTACTTTGAACCCTGGCAAGATGTCCAGAATCTCAGAGATGGAGGGGATCGCATAGGTCATTTAGCCCAATTTCTTCCTGGGCAGAAATTCCTTTTCCAACATCTCCAACAAGTGGCCTCCATGGAGGGGAATCCATTGTTTCCCAACGTAGCACCTTCCATTTCATCATAATTCCTAATTTTGGTAATCTTTTCCTTACAAAGTTTGCCCATCTATTTCTTTTTCTTTTTTTTTTTTAACCCTTAACTTCTGTGTATTGGCTCCTTGGTGGAAGAGTGGTAAGGGTGGGCAATGGGGATCAAGTGACTTGCCCAGCTGGGATGTGTCTGAGGCCAGATTTGAACCCAGGACCTCCCATCTCCAGGCCTGACTCTCAATCCACTGAGCTACCCAGCTGCCCCCCTGCCCATCTATTTCTGTGAAATTTCACAACATTCTCTTTTCCTGAGAGCTGGCTCAGGGGCCAACAAGTAATGTCTTTCTCCAGGGGCACCAGCTTAACTGCATTAGGTTGGGGGTTTGGTGTGAATCAGGGACTTGGGTGACTGCTTGTGGGGAAGGAAGCTGAGGTAGTAGCCGAACGCCTAAACCTGACTGGTCCGTTTGCAGATGTTTGGATCTCACTCTACTTGGTTAGTCATTTCCCCCGACGTTCTGCTTAGCACAGTGCCTGGAACGTGGTAGATGTCTAATAAATTCCTGTTGATTGATTGATTGACTGCTTGGTCTCAATCCACCACACCGAGCCCTCAGTCCACTGTGTACAATATTCCAAGCTAGAGGCAAAGCAGGAATGAGAGCCTGCCTTCCCAAACCCTCAGGGCTATGGACCCCCTTCCTACGAATCCCATTTTATAGACAGTTGCTTATTATATTTGAAAGGTGGCCAAGAGAAGACCATGTAGACTTGTTATATTGGAGCCCAGGAGACAGAATCAGGAGCAATGGAAAGACATTACAGAGAGGCACACTTAGCCTTGATGTAAAGAGAACTTTCTAATGACCAGAGCTGTGCCCAAGTGGAGGGAGATGACTTGGAGGAGGGGTGTCTGACACCACAGGCTTAAAAGCAATGGTTATCTAATAATTTACTTGAAGGGTTTAACTCTTCATTTTCTTTTGCTCAAGTTTCAGAGTAGGAGGTAAGCTTTCTCATGGAGGATAAATCCTCTACCTGTGTCCTTGATCTGTCTCATCTCCTTGGGCACCTTACCTCATTCATCATTCTCTCTCTGTCTCTCTTCTTCCCTCCCTCCTCTTTTTTTCTATTTCTCCTTTTATTTCCCATCCCTCTGTCGCTATCATTTTCCCATCTCTCCTCTTCTGCTGTCTTTTCTCTTTTTTCTCTTTATTTCTCTTCTGTTTTCTTTCTTTTTCTCTTTCTGTCACTTCTCTTCCACTTCCTTCCTTCTTTCCTTCCTTCTTTCCTTTCTTCCTTCCCTTCCTCCATTCCTCTCTTTTCTTTCTTTTCCCTGAGATTAGATCTCCACTAGGCACCTACTTTGCTCTGTATTTCTTTCCTTGAGCACAAGTGACCGAATAGTGACCCTGAGGATAATTTATGATTTTATTATAAATATGTATATATAGATATATATACATATATATATATGTATACACACATATATAATTCTTTGAAAGGAAAGAGATACTGACTGGGAAAATGAACCATCTATATCTGAATGGCCAGAAGATGAGAATCTTGGAGGAGTTTCTTGTATAGGATTCAGCAATCCCTCAGGTTCTTTAGGAGCCTTATAGATCATAGATTTAGAGGTGGGTGGAAGGAACTTTAGAGGACAAGTCTAATCTCTCCTCACAATGAGGCAATTAGGCAGACTGAGGTTAAGGGACTTGTCCAAGGTCACACAATGTCTCAGGTGGTATTAAAACCCAGATCTTCCCCAATCAAAACAGAGCACTCTAATCTACTACACTGGGCCATCTTCCCTCCTGGAAATGTGTAATTGAATGTTACTGTTTTAAGTTCTAAGTATTTGACAATATACACTTGGTAGTGGGCAGTGTTTTGAATGCAGAAAAAATAAACAGTCCTACCTACACTTGACATAAATGATTTTGTGCACTGGGCAATTTTCTGGAAGTTGATCCCGTGGGCAAGAGCCAAACGTAAAGTTTGTTAAATAGATTTTCTTCCACTTGGGGTGGAGGTCTAATGAGCCAGAGTACTGAAAAGAAATCTGATTCCTTCCTCATTCCCCTCTTTTAGAAGTCTGGCTCTCCCCCCAGGGCTAAATCCATTCCACTTGAGTCCAGAGCTGAAGCCTCTCAGGAGGAGATGGTGACCATAAATCCACTCTAATTTGAGTCAGAAGAACTCACTCAACTCCAGATTGGTCAGTTAAGGCTTCTTGAAGCCGGTGGTACCTGATGCTGAGCCTTGGAAGGAGCGATGTGAGTGAGAGGGAGTGCATTCCAGGCAGGAGCCAGCTTGGCAGAGAAGGCAGATGGAATGTGGAGTTCAGGGAGCAGCTAATAAGTAGGTCAGTTGGGCCAGTACTTAGAGGGTGTGAATGTGAGTAATATGAAGTGTCTGGAATGATCAGAGAGGGCCAGACTGGAGAAGACTTCAAAGTTTATAGTCTATCCTAGAGGCAATGGGGAATGATTGAAGCTTTTCAAAGAAGTCGGTTTCATTTGGTGGACTGTGGGGAGGGTGAATTAGAGAAGATCAAAGGAGGGAGACCAATTAGGAGATGATTACAATAGTCTGGAAAGAGGTAATGAGGCCATGAGCTGGGCAAGTGGCCAAGGGAGTGGACCCAATGGATGGAGGTGAGAATTATTGGAGAGGTAGAATCGAGATCATACTTGGGCAACTAGTTAGTTGGATATTCAGAGTGAAGGAAAGAGAGAAGTCAACAATAGCTATGAAATTGCTTTGAGTTTGGGGCAGCCGGGTGCTCAGTGGATAGTCAGACCTGAAGATGGGAGGTCTTAGGTTCAAATCTGACCTCAGATATTTCCTAACTGTGTGACCCTGGACAAGTCAATTAACCCCTTTGTCTAGCCCTTACCACTCTTCTGCCTTGGAATCAACACTTAGAATATATTTCAAGATGAAAGGTAAGGATTTTTTAAATTAAATTAAATTAAACATTAAATCAATTGATTTAATTTTAATTTAAATAATAAATTAATAAATACATTTAATTTGAGGTGACTAGAGGGTTGGTGTCATCCTCAAGAGAAATTGGAAAATTTGGAAGAAAGGGAAGCATTAAAGTGACACCAATATTACAATAAGCATTTATGTGGAACTTTAAGGTTTGCAAAGCCCTTTATAAATATTATTTTGTTTCATCCTTCTGACAGCCCTGGGAGGTGTTTACAGATGAAAAACTGAGGCAGATAGAGGTTAAGGGACTTGTTTAGGATCATACAGCTAGTATGCATCTGAGTTAGGATTTGAACTCAGGTCTTCCTGACTCTAGGTCCAGCTCTCTTTCCACTGCACAGCCTAGCTGCACCTAGTTTAGGGGGAAAAGAAAATTAATTTCATCTCTGAACTCCTTTTGTTGCTGCTTCTTCTCCCTCACCACCTTATGGTCAATCAATCTGTAAGGTTCTATTAAGCACCTCTGATGGAGCTCATGCTGTGTCAGGTGATGGAGAGGCAAATGCGAGAATCAGACAATCTCTTCTTGGGAGGAGCTGACATTCCAGTGGGGAAGATAGTGAGATAGATAGAAGTAAATGCAAAATAAATATAGAGAGAAGGAAATACAATACAAAGGCAGTTTGAGAGGGAAGGGACTAGACACTGGTAGTTTGGGATCAGGAAATCTTCACGTAGAAGATGGTGCCTGAGGAAAGGATGGATTCTCTAAGGAAGAGGGGAGGAGGAAGTGCATTCCAGGTACAGAGGACAGCGATTGCAAAGTTAAAAGGAGATTGGAGAGTTAAAGTTAATAGGAGATGGGGGAGTGTGTGGAGTGTGTAGATGTAGGTGTGAGAGGCAGAAACAGAGATAGTGAAAGCACAGAGAGACAAAGAGACAGAGAGATAGAGCAGACAGGCAGAGACACAGAGAGAGACAGAGACACAGAGACAGAGACAAGACAGAGACAGACACAAACACAGAGAGAGACAGAGACAGAGACCAGACAGACAGAGACATGGGTTGGGGGAGACAATGAGGAGAGAAGAGAAAGGTGGGGAGGGGCTGGGTTGGCAGAATCTCAGGTTGTAGGAGTGAGATAATGGAGGCAATTCCTTTCCACCTCTGCCATTCACAAGCCTCTTCTTTTGAGGCTCAGTTCAAGCACCCCTTCTTCCATGAAGACTCTCCAAATTCTTCCCAATTAAATTTTTTCCCAACCCTGTATGGATCTCTCCTTGTTTCATTCTAATCTCTCTCACCTCTCTGTGCCCTTGTCAGCATGACTTCCAAAAGACCATAATCTCTTTGAGGGCAGGGATTGTTGTTTGTTCTCTGATCCCCACTGCCAGTACAGTGCCTCACCCACGGTGGGCACTCAGAAAGGACTTGTTGAATTGCATTTCATCGTACAGAAGTAGCACGGATCGGTGGAAAGAGTGTTGGATTTGGAGTCAGAGAACCTGAGTTCTAGTCCCAGTTCTACCCCTTACTCCCTGCAGGAACTTTAAGACCTCACTTAACTGTGCCCCTATTTCCTCCTCTGTAAGAGTTGTCTTGGGTGACCTCCGAGGTCTATGTCTCTGATTCTAGAGCTCTTGAGGTCCCTTTCACCCATGGCATGATGGAATCCTCCTTTTCTTCCCCTTCCCATGCCTCTCCATACTCCCAACCCCAAGACTCTTTTCTCTACTGTAGCCATATTGATTAAGCCTCCCATGCAACTTTGATAAAAAGAGTTCTCTCACTATTTCATCTCATAGGGGTGGGAGTTGGCACACAGGGAAGCGAGCAAAAAGTGGAGAGGTCCATCGACAGATTGGGAGGTGATGGGCTGCCTCTTTCTAGCTCTCTTTCTTCTCTAAACCACTCCCCCTCCACCACTCCCCCCCCCCCACCGTCCCCTAGCCCCATGAGGTTATTAAAGAGCAAACTGTCCCAGACAGATTTTACAAACAAATAATTAGGACAATAGAGAACCAATTACAAAAGCCAAAGATGAAGGGAATGAGGCCGACAGTATCCATCTGCTATTGGGAACCCGCTGGTCCTGGCTACTCAGCCAAGCAGTGGGGGCATCCAGAGCTTGGGCCAGCCAAGGGGGTGGGGGCTGAGGGGGTCAAACCATCTCTGGCCTGGACTATTTTTATAATAATGTCTTGGGATAGAAGGGTAGAGAGGGGGGAGGATTGTTGATGAAATCCCAGCTGTGCTTCACCAAAACACTTTCCCCTTAACTCTGAAGCATCCATGAGCGTCTCATTATTTACACTTAACTCATCATACTGGCCTCATCCTCCCCCTTTCCTGACCCCAGTCCTCCTCCCTTGGGTATCTGGATGGAGGGGAGGAGGCTGAGCATCATCTCAGCTATCTAGCCTTCCCTGCTCTTGAGTTTTCACATCTCTGACTTGCCCAGATCAGCTCCTAGACTCCTCCAGAATGTACCAAATTTGGTTATTGCCACAGCCTGCCATACTCTTGGGGTCCTGTTCCCCTTCTCTGCCCCTGCTAATTTTCTATGTTGTTGCTGTTGGTGTTGATTCATTTTAGTTGTGTCTGACTCTGTGACCCCATTTTGGGTTTTCTTGGCAGAGATACTGGAGTGGTTTGTTATTTCTTTCACCAGCTCATTTTATAAGTGAGGAAACCGAGGCAAATGGAATTAAGTGACTTGCCCAGAGTCACACCGCTAGTAAGTATCTGAGGGCAGTTTTGAACTCACAAAGAAGAATCAGGAATCCTTCTGATTCCAAGCCCAATGCTCTATCCACTCTGATATCATCTTTTTTTGACTTTGAAAATTTTTATTTAATTAATTGATTTGGAATATTTTTCCATAGTTACACGATTCATGTTCTTTCCCTCCCCTCCCCCCCAGCCAACAAATAATTCCACTGGGTTTTACATGTGTCATTGATCAATACCTATTTCTATATTGTTAATATTTGCATTACACTCCGATGTCATCTTGCTGCTCTAACTTCCTTTGTTACCTTGGACAATTTACTTTCCCTCTCTGGGTCTCAGTCTCCTCTTCTGTGAAATGAGGGTGTTGGACTGAATGGTCATTGAGGTCCCTTCTAACTTTAAAATTCTGTGTCTTGGAAATTCTCGAAGTTATAATTCTCTCAGATCCTTTCCAGCTTGGGGAATCTACTATTCAACATTAGCATGGTGTGGTAGAAAAAAAATACTGGCTTTAGAGTCATAAATTCAAGATTTCCATCTTCCTCTGCTTCCCAGATGTGTCATAAATTTGAGGTTTCTCTGGGCCTCGGTTTCCTTTTCTGTAAAATGAGGGCATTATGCCAGGTGACCTCTTGGGTCCCTCCCAGCTCTAGACTAAGGATTCTATTATCTCTTTGGATCTCAGTTTACTTCTTTGGACAATGAGGGGGATGAGAATGGTCACTTTGGCTTAGGTCCCTTCCAGTTCTAACATTCTATGGGTCAAGGAGTGGTTCAAACCACTTTTCCCCTTCATTCAGTCCAGACAATGTTGGATGTTTTCAAAAGGAACTTTTGCTAGGAAACTTAGGGGAGAGAAAACAAATAGAAAATCATCGACTGGGAAAGCGTCTAGAGTCCAGATTTTGGATACGAATGCAACTACAGCCTAACCACAGATGGCTTGACTGATGCAGTCCAGGGCACTCACAGCTCTGGATCTCTCTTCTCATCTCCAACCCTGTCTGGATAGAGAACGTGACCCAGTGTCTGGCACATAGTAATAAATCCTTATTGATTGCTTAGTAGACCAATCCAAGTTAGGTTGGGGCTATCTGTTAGGCTCTGCAATTCTTGCTGGAACCTGCTCCGAGGGAGTGGAGGATAGTGGAAAGGATGATGAAATCAGAGTGGTAGGACTTGAATTTGGACCTGACTATCCTACTACCTACCTGGGTAATCTTGGACAAATTAACCTTGTTGGATCTGTTTCTTCTCTATAAAAAGGAGGAGGTCATAGTAGATACCCTAAATGGTCTTCTTATCTTTAACTCTATTATCCTCTGGGGATGGATACTCCTTGGGTCATACCATTTGGTCTTTGGCTGTGTTTCCCTCCCATCCACGGTACCACTTTGTTGCTTGACTCCTTGGATAAGGAGGCATTTTTCTGTGTGTCCCAGATTCTTCCTCTTAGATCCGTGACTCTCCTTTGAGGACCCTTCTGATACAAGAAAGTACATTCTTCCCCCTGGATTTTTCTTTTTAGGGTTTGGAGGAATGGAGAGGCTCCTGGAATATAGAGCTGGCCTTTAATGTTTTGTATTACATTTTCTGGTGATACAAGGGGTTCAGATACACTTTAGAGATTTTCATATCTCTAGCCCCCATGCAATTTCTGAGACCCCACTTCTCTTGCAATTACACAGGTCACAAAGTTCAAGGAAGAAACAGCTTCTATCTAGAAGATATTAGAACACTTATCAGAGCTGATGAGAAATAGCAACACCCATCATTAAGTAAATATTCCCCTGGGACCCATATAGTGATCTCAGTCACTTTTAGTAATATACCAGACAGTTCCCAAAGTCACTGCTGCTCATGGACATGGCACCTCCTGCAGCCCTTTTTGCATGGTCAGCTCCTTGTACTAATGGTATAGTTCAGTGATGGTGAACCTTTTAGAGACCGAGTGCCCAAACTGCACCTTCATGCTGCATGTGAGTCCCCCACCTTACTCCACCCAGGGATGGGAGGAAAGGCTCCCATTGGTCTGCTGGGCAGCGGGGTGGGCAAAGTAAGAGATATCCTTAGGTGCCCATGAAGAGGGGGAGGGGAGCAGCTCCCTCTGGCACTCATGCCATAGGTTTGCCAACATGGGTATAGTTGGATTTCTGTTGACATTTACCTAAGCAATCAGAGAACTGGACCTGGAGCTTGGAAGTCTTGAGATCAACTTTTACCTCAATTGTTACTAGATGTGTGACACATAATCTCTAGAAACCTTTGTAAAATGAGAGTAATATTAGGACCTCCTCCTTGCTGCCTCTTTCCTCCATCCCCTCCCATGGGACTCCCCCTTGTCCTTTACTCCATTAAAGCTTTGCTCTATTACCTTACTCTGGTCTTGCTGTCTCTTATGTGGAACCCCCTGTCCATCAGACTCACAAGCACTTTGCAAACCTTAAAGAGCTATATAAATGCTAATTGTTATTATTTTTCTGACACTTCAGTTCACTCTGCCTGTAATTTTCTAGAGTGTCCAGAAGATGGCATTAATACCCCTTTTCAGGGGATCTCACTATGGCAGAAGCTGGATATTTTAGAGTTGGTCATCACTTATGAGATTGATAGTTCAAAGTTTGGGTCAAAAAAAGGAAACTGAATTCTGAAAAATTGCAAATGCAATAATGACCACAAAGAATAAGGAAATATTGCACTCTCCTCATGTCAGAGAGGTAGAGGACTTCTAGGGTAGAAGGTGGTATACATTTTCTGATGAGACATCTCAAACAAATGTTTTGTTGATTTTTTTTGAAGAAAGGGTTCAATCTGATGATCCCAAAAGGAGGTATTTCTAGAAATGACTGGGGTATAGAAAACAAAAGGGTATCAATGAAATTTGTTTTTAAAATTCTAGACTCCTTCCCATTCCTATCCCTAGCAACAGGCCTACTGACCATGGCAAAGAGCATTATAAAAAGTTACTTGGTCCCTAGCAAGCACTCACCTACTCACTTTCCTTTTTAAAAATCCTTAATCTATTTTAGTAATGACTCTAAGACAGAAGGACAAGGGCTAGGCAAATGAGGTTAAGGGATGATACAAGGGTTGCCCAGGACCTCATAGCTAGGAAGTGTCTGAGGCCAGATTTGAACTCAGACTTCTGACTTCAGATCTGGTGCTCTATCCACTGTGCCACCTAGCTGCCCTGACTCATTCATTTTCCTGACATTTTTTTGTCTTTGTGTTTTCAAAGTCTAGCCTAGTATCTGGCCCATAAGCATAATAAATGCTTATTGATTGAATGCTATCCTCTTCAGGAAAATCTCTTCATCTCTCTAGCCCTCTAGTAGCCCCATTGTGCTACTAGATCTGCTACAAATATTTCTCTAGAAAAGGAGTGAGCGGGGCAGCTGGGTAGCTCAGTGGATTGAGAGCCAGGCCTAGAGACGGGAGGTCCTGGGTTCAAATCCGGCCTCAGACACTTCCCAGCTGTGTGACCCTGGGCAAGTCACTTGACCCCCATTGCCCACCCTTACCACTCTTCCACCTAGGAGCCAATACACAGAAGTTAAGGGTTTAAAAAAAGAGAGAAAAGGAGTGAGCTAGGCAACAGTCTTAGATAGAAAGGATGGCTGTGCTTTGATTTGTACTTTGCATCCATCTGAGAGGTCATATAATTGCTTCCTGACATCTTCTGGGTACCTGGAGGGCTCTGAGCTGAGGAGTTCTGAATCAATCCATTACTCTTTGGCTTAGAGTGAATACATGAACTACCAAATACCCATTAAATTTAAATCTGAGAACCAAAAACAATGTATAGTCCTAAAGACTTTTTTGAATTTTTCACTCATGGATTATGTATGCCATGGTTTGTCTTCATCAGTGAGCATAGTTCCCTCCCCTGGCTCAAATCTGCTGATGTTTCTCCTCCCTTGGTTCAGTTTCCTTATTCCAACTCGGCTCACCTTCCTCTCCCACCTCCTGCCTTCAAGCCCCCCTCTTCATTTTTTTATTTCCAACTTTAGTGTAACTACCTGCATAGGCTGGACCCTTTTTCCTCAACTCCTCTGGGTGGTAGTGGAGACCTATCTCCTTCCACTAGTGTTCTTGGCTCAAGTGGAGCCACACTGGAAGTGAAGACAATTCAGGGAAATGTTTGTACCCAAAACAATGGGGTTGCCCTGGCAGCTGCTCAGTGCCAGCAAAGCAGCTTTGGCCATCTTCACCCCAATGCCCCCTGAAGCTCCTGAGCAAAGTAGTAGTGGATAAAGGCATGATGAAGGTGGGGCTCCCTGGAAAAATGGTGGTGCCATGAGGAGTGGAAGTGGCAGAATCCACACCTCTCTATTCAGGGTTGGAAGATTTCCTTCCTTACCCCTATAAGTGAATTTCAAGAAATCACATCTAGGCCTGAGAGAGGTGATATGTGGCTCTTTAGCTTACCGGAGTATGGTTCTCTTTCCCCCATAAACCTTTCCTTCCTGCTACCTTTACTATTACTGTAGAGGGCAAGATCATCTTCCCAGTTGCTCAAGCTCATAGCTTAAGAGTTTTCCTGATTTCCTCATTAACTCTCACTCCCCCATAGCCAATTTTGTGCCATGCCTTTGCAACATTTCTAGAATATGTCCCCTTCTATCTTCTAACATTGCCTCCACCCTGCCTCATTGCCTCACTATTCCAATAACCTTATGGTGGGTCTGCATGCCTCAAGTCTCTCCCCACTCTGGACTATTCAACCACCAAAATTATTTTCCTAAATGTGGGTCTGATAGTACTACCCTCTTACTCAATGAACTCCAATGGCTCACTGTCACCTCTAAATATACAAAATGCTCTGTTTACCATTCGCCATTCTTTAACTTGCCTCCTCCTATTTTTCCAGTCTTCTTATCCCTTCTTCCCCAACCCATACACTTCCATCCAGTGACACTGGCCTCCTGGTTGTTCAATGAACAAGACACTATCTTGTCCAGGCCCTTTCTCTGACTGACCCTGATGCCTGGAATGCTCTACCTCCTCTACTCCATCTACTGACCTCTCTGGCTTCTTTTAAGTCCCAACTAAAATCTTACCTTCTAAAGGAAACTTTAATTAACCACCCTCATCCTCCCCACTTGATTTTTTTTGTATATCATCTTAATCAACTTACTCTCACATCTTCTGTTTATGTATACTCCTTCTGACTAAACAAAATTTTAAGAATTACAAATATCATCTTTCCATGTAGTAATACATACAATTTGACTTTATTGAATTCCTTAAATTTTCTCTTTCTTATTTACCTTTTTAGCCTTCTCTTGGGTCTGGTGCCTTCTCTTGGGTCTGGTATTTGGGTATTAAAATTTCCAAACATTTTGAAGGTCTTATCTTTTTGTCATGAATACTTGGAAATCTTTAAATTACTATTTCCCCCACCCCCTGAAAGAATATACTCAGTTTTGCTGAATTAGTGATTCTGGATTGTAAACCTTGTTCTTTCGCCTTCCAAAATACCATATTCTAAGCCTTCTGATTTTTTTTAATCTAAAAACTGCTAAGTTCTGTGTAACCCTGAGCATCGTTCCATGGTATTTGAATTGTTTCTTTCTGACTACTTGCAGTATTTTCTTCTCACTTTGGAGACCCTTGAATTTAGCTATAATATTCTTGGGAGTTGTCATTTTGGGATTTATTCCCAGAAGTGTGGATTCTTTCAATTTCTATTTTACTCTCTTGTTCAAGAATATCAGAACAGTTTTCCTTGATAATTTCTTGTATTATGATGTTCAGGCTTTTTTTTTATCATGCTTTCCAGGTAGTTCAATAATTCTTAAATTGCCTCTCCTGGATCTATTTCCCCAGGTTTTTTGTTTTGTTCAGTGAGATATTTCACATTTTTCATTCTTCTGATTTTGTTTTATTGGGAAGTCATTCATTTCTAGTTGCTCAATTCTAATTTTTATGAAATGATTTTCTTCTGTGAGCTTTTGAACCTCCTTTTTCATTTGGCTAAATCTGCTGTCATTTTCTTCTTACATTGCTTTTATTTCTCTCTTCCATTTTTCTTCTGCTTCTCTTAATTGTTTTTGAAAATCCTTTTTGAGCTCTTCTAGAATCTGAGACCAATTCATATTTTTCTTTGAAGCTTTGAGTGTGTTTGTTTTGCTTTCACCATTCTCTTCTGTGTTTGTGCCTTGCTCTTTGTTGCCATAAAAATTTTCTATGATTAGGTGTTTTTTGGATGTTTTCTCATTTTCCCAGCCTTTTTCTTGACTTTCACTTTTATCTTAAAGGTAGACTCTGTTCTCAGGGTAGAGAGGCCCCTCTCTTAAACTTCAGTTTTCCCTTGAGGCTAACTTAGCTGTTTCTGGGTTTCTGCAAGTTTTAGTTCTTTCAAGATTGGATAATAGCCTGTGGGCTGGGAGCTCTGAAAGCCACCTTCCACTGCTAATTCAATCACCACCTGAGACTGCCGATAGCTTGCATCAGCTCAGAGCCTTCTAAGCTATCCTATGTTGGGCTCAAAGTCTAGCCTCAGCCTTGGGTTTGATCAGGTCAGGCACACTATGGACTGCCTTGTTATAACTTTGCCTTGAGCTTTGATAGTGTGTAAATGGAATTAGCTCATTCTCATTCATTCTTTTTTTTTTTTGTCTATTTTTTTTAACCCTTGTACTTCGGTGTATTGTCTCATAGGTGGAAGAGTGGTAAGGGTGGGCAATGGGGGTCAAGTGACTTGCCCAGGGTCACACAGCTGGGAAGTGGCTGAGGCTGGGTTTGAACCTAGGACCTCCTGTCTCTAGGCCTGACTCTCACTCCACTGAGCTACCCAGCTGCCCCATCTCATTCATTCTTTAGACCATTGGTTCCCAACCTTTTTTGGCCTACCACCTCCTTTCCAGAAAAAAATATTACTTAGTGCCCTGGAAATTAATTTTTTAAAAAATTTAATAGCAATTAATAGGAAAGATATATGTATTAATGTTTCTACCTTTTTCGTAAACTATAATAAAGAAAGGTGTAAATTAGAAACATTGAACTTTGAATTATGAAACTATTTATTGAACTCAGAATAGAATGTAATACAAAAAAGTTAAAACATTTGAAATCCCAAATGCACCTGTGGCCATCACTGCCCCCCTGGATTGCTGCAGCGCCCACTTTGGGAATCACTGCTCTACCCTCAAGAGGCCTCTTTTCTTAGAGGAGGCCTTGTTGATATAAGCCTTGTTTATTTAACCTCTGTGCCCCTCTGCTGGGGCCTCTGAATCCCTACCCGGTTTGAGTTTCTGGTCCTGGCCAGAGTTTCTCTCATTTTCCCTACCTCCTACCTTCCTAAGTGTAAATAAAACCACCATAAAAGTCCTGATTTGGGCCTCTTATTTGGAATTGAGTAATTGATCCTTGGCAACCAACTTTAATTTCCAATCCAACCATAATTCCCATTTTTACCCCTTATAATAGGCCCTAACTCTGGACCTCCTTCCAGGCCAGTGTGCTGAAGACTATCTTGCCCTGGGGCTCAGGGCTTCATTCTGGGCTTATGCAGACCAGGCATGCAGCATAGACTGCCTCTTGATGGGGTGCATGTCCTCACTACAAGCTTGGGCTAGGGCTTCACTTTGGATTTACACAGATCAGGAGCGCCATGCAGATTGCCTTTTGCTGGGATTCTGGATAGTACTACAGGCTTGGGCTGGGGCTTAGAACTTCACAGGATGTACATGGGCTTGTACTTTTGTTGGCTTAGGCAAGGACTCAAGTCTGGACATTGGCTTGGGCCCAGATCCAGAACCTGGAACAATGGTAGTCAGGTGGTGGTGGTGGTGGTGGGGGCTTGCTGTTGGCATGCACTGGCACTCCTAGATATATCTCCTGCCAGCTGTGCTCCTCTCTCACCCCAGTGAACCTCTTTGCCTACCTTTCAAGTTATTCTCTGCATGAAAGTTGCTTCACTCCATCTCCTTGTTGGTTCTTTCACTCCAGTATTCATTTTGAGATTTTATTTTAAGGTTGGTTGGTAAGGATTCTCATAGTGCAACGGTCCGCAACCTTTTTGGCCATGAGAATCATAAAGGCGTGTGGGAGGAGGAGGATGGAGGCAGAAGGCGTGTGTGTATATATATATATTCATTCATTTATTTATTTATTTATTTGTTTGTTTATTTGTTTATTTATTTATTTTGTTCTAGTGACTAGTGTGAACTATATAGTTTGGAAGGATGTAGCCTAGCATCTTGGTATACTAAGTCTTCTCTCCCCCTTCATTCTTGCCCACTATCAGCAGAACTCTGTCCTGGTCACTATGGGTGTGTGTGTGTGTGTGTGTGTGTCCCAGACCATGTTGGTCTCTTTTTATATCTCTTTTTCCACGTCACTTCCTGTCTCTCCTCCTCTTCACAGAAACTAATTGCAGTCTTTCAATTTGCCTGCACTGCCCAAGGTGGGGATAGTGGCCTTTGGAAGTGTGAGCTTACTCTAGTAAGTGACTTGTGAATTCTCATACTTGATGGTAAGAAGGGGTACTTTAAATTCTTGATTTGATTAGCTCAAAATAGACAATGGGAGAGTTAATCCCATCTTCACCAGAGAGAGGATGTCTCGGTTCTAATCTGGGCTCTTATACTTCTTCCCGATGTAACCTTGGGCTAGTCACTCTTCTGGGTCCTCGGTTTCCCTCCACTATAAAAGAAGGAGTTTGGGCTGGATGACATCTAAGAGTTCTTTCAACTCTAAGTCTATGAACATGTGAAGGGCAGGTTGATGGAAACTTAGAATGCCTATGGCGGACCCCAAATAGGGCAGGGTCAGGCTGTGAAAGGCTTAAAATACCAAATGGAGGAATCTATCTTAGATTCAGAGATAAAAGAGTCATAAGGGTATGGACACGGGAGTTTAAATGAATGTTGGCTCCATCGACATGCTGTTTTTTGGTCATTTGACTCTCTGTGACCTCATTTGGGGTTTAATCAGCAAAGATCCTGGAATGGTTTGCCATTTCCTTCTCCAGCTAGTAAGTGTCTGAGGCCAAATTTGAATTTATGAAGATGAGTCTTCCATTGAAATATAGTGGAGTCAAAAGGGGGATCCAATTTAGGGGAAATGATAATGAGCTCGCCTTTGACTGAAGCTCTTGGAACCAGAAAAAATGGGTTCAAATCCTGAATGATCTATCAGCTGTATCAATTTGGACAAGAATTGCTCTAGGCCAGTGATGGCAAACTATGGCCCACGGCCCAGATGCGGCCCCCTGAAATGTTCTATCCCACCGCTAGACATTATTCCTAATCTGACGAATATAATGAGTAGGATATAATACAATGAAACTTGGAAAGAGTTGCCTTAGAAACAGACTGACAGATGAGCATTGCCTGTCCTTTGGCTCCCTCTTTAAAAAGTTTGCCCATCACTGCTCTGGGCAATTCTCTGTGATTATTCATTACAAAATAGGTATCTTGGTAGAAGAAGTGTCTCAACTGCAAAGCCCCTACACTTATGAAAGCAGAGGTCCAATCCCTATGCCCGCGGACTCCATTATTCTCAAGCAGAAAAGACCTTGGCTCTGCCTGTAGTTAAGACTTTTCTCAGTCTTGGACTCTTTGGATCCAGCCAGCAGAAAGATTTACCAGCCGATCAAGGATGCTGTCCATGCCTGGCTCAGGTCATATCGTATCTTAGACTTTACACCCACCATTTTGTGACTGGCTAAACCCAAGTTGCCTGGCATTTAGTGGACAAAACCTCTGATAACAGAAAGTCCTCAAAGGATGCAGGATGACTCGGAGAATTTTATTCCTGAAATCAGACCAGTCTTCCAAGGATCAGCCTCAGCAGAAATCGCCAACAGACAGCTCTCGGCCCACAGACAAGGGCAGAGCTTCACTGTGGACTGCTCTAAGGCTTTCTGGCCCTCCCGTCAGAGATTAGCTTGGAATGAGGCTGCTTTTATGGACCAGTTTTTCGAGGGACTTATGGACTTGATTAAAGCTGAACTCATGGTGGTGGAATGGACTAATCTCTGCCCACTCTGGTGAGGTCATTGAATTCTAGACTTTCAGAGGTGGAAGGGACCTCAGAGGACATCCGACATCCCTACCTGAAAAAGAATCTTCCCTACCACATTTCTAACAAGTGGTCACCCAGATTCTACCAGAGCTCCACCAGCTCCCAAAGCAGTTCATTCTACTTTGGGATGGAGGCAAGGAAAGCACCTCCTGTGAAGCAGGCACTGGGCTAAGCATTTTTCAGATATGATCTCATTTGATCATTAGAACAACTCAGGGAGGCAGGTGCTATTAGTAGCTTCATTTGACAAAAGAGGAAACTGAGGCAGACTGAGGCCTTGCCCAGGAGCAGAAAGCTAGTCAGTGTTTGGGGCAGGATTTAAACTCGGGTCTTTCTGATGACAAGTCCAGCGCTCTATCTACTGCCCAAAGACTTCACCCCTTACTCTCTGACCATCTCTTGAAAAAATACACAAAGTAAATACAATATAATTTTGGCATGAGTGAAGGATTAGCCAATAGAGGAATCAGGAAAGGTTTCCCATAGCAGGTGATACATGACATAAGACTTGAAAAAAGCTTGTGGTCCTAAGAGGTGGACATGAGGAAGTTGTGCATTCCAGGCATGGCAAATTGTCTTGGCAAAGGCATGGAAATATGGGATGGAATTCTGAGTTCAAAGAAAGCCAAGCTGATCAAATTATCTGAAGTGTAAACAGCATGAAGTGGGGGGGGGGGGAGTTATAATAAATGTCTGGAATGGTGGATGAAAACCAGATTATGGAAGACTTTAAATGTTATGCAGAGGGCTTTGCATTTTGTCCAGAGGCACCAGAGAACCACTGAAAGTTTTTTGAGCAGAATACTGACTGCTACATCTGTGTCTTACTTGCCAGTATTAATTTGGTAGCCACACAGAAGATGGATTTAGTGCATCAAAGGGGATGGATTCAAGAGACATCATAAACGGCATTCTAATTTACACTATGGACAAAACCCAAGACATCCAGATGATTCCAGGTTGCTCTGCCCCAAATTGGAAAGATGAGAATTAAGAGAAGTTACAAATTGGAGGGGGAAAAAATCTCCATATCAGATGTTTCAGGTAAAGGTCTGATATCCAAGCTATAGAGTGACTTGATATAAATATATGAGATTATAAGCCATTTCCCAAAAGATAAGCAATCAATGGTTATGAAAGATAGTTTTCAAAGGAAGTAATGGTGAATAGAAACTAGATTTTAATTTTTAGAATTTTTGTCATGCAAAACAGCCTTTCATAGTGGCCTAAGAGAAAAGTCATACCTAGCCAAAACCCCTAAATAAAATGCTAAATACACTGATGTGAAAGGTGACTCCAACAGTTCTTTCTCTGGAGGTGGAGAGCTTTCCCTGTCATAAATCCTTCAGGATTGTTTCAGATCATTGCATAGTGGAGAGTAGCCAAGTTTTCATAGATATTTATCATCCAATATTGCTGTTATTGTGTACAATGTTCTCCTGGTTCTGCTTATTTCGCTCTGCATCAGTTCCTGAAGATCTTTCTAACTTTTCCTGAAATCATCTTGCTTATCATTCCTTAGAGCAAATAGTATTCCATCATCAACATGTATCACAATTTGTTCAGCCGTTCCCCAATGGATGGACATCCCCTCAATTTCCAATTCTTTGCCACAACAAAAAGAGCTGCTACAAATATTTTTGTACAAGTAGATTCTTCCCCCCCCCCCCTTTTTTTTAATCTCTTTGGGCTACCGAGCCAGTAGTAATATTGCCAGATCAAAGAGTGCACAGTTTTAAGGTCCTTTGGGCATAGTTCCAAATTGCCCTAATGGAAGACTTTAAATGCTATGCTGAGGGCTTTGCATTTTGTCTTAGAGGTACCACCATATGAAAGATTAAAAAAAATATTTCTCAAATTAATCTTAAAAAAAACCAACAACCTTTCTCTTGCATCTTAGAATCCATACTAAGTAATGGTTTCAAGGAAGAAGGGTGGAAAGGGCTAGGCATTTGGAGTTAAGTGACTTGCCCAGGGTCACATAGCTAAAAAGTATCTGAGGCCAGTTTTGAACCCAGGACCTCCCATCTCTAGTCCTGGCTTTTTATCTACTGAGCCACCTAGATGACCCTCCCTCCCTCCCTGCAATTAATCTGAATAAGAGAAATCAAATGAAAACAATTGAGGTTATGCTTCATCCCCATCAGTCTGGTCAAGATGAGAAAAGGCAAAAACAATACATGGGAAGATTGATAACACTAATACAGTGATGGGAGAGCTGAGAATTGGTTTAACTATTGTGGAAAACCATTTGGAACGATCCTAGGAAAGCCACAAAACTACATTGATCTAGACATGCCACTAGTGGAAATCTATCCCAAGAAGGTCAAACAACAAGGGGAAAAAATAGCAACATTTCAGATGGTGGCAAAGAACTCTGAGTGCAGGGGAGCCCATTATTTGGGGAATGATTAAATGAAGTGTGGAATATAGTTGTAAAAGAATACTATTTCTTAAGAAATGATGGTGATGAAGAATTATGAAAAAATAGAAAGATTTATGGAAAATGAGGCAGAGAAGAGCAAGGTGAGTAAAAAAAAATTGATATAGATTTCTGATCAGTAGAAAGATCAATCTTGATTTCAGCAGCTCTGTGGCCTCCTTATTCTTGGCAGAGATGTGGTGGGCTGTAAGTACATAAGTAGGTCTACCTTGTCAGATATTATTGGTTTGGTTTTTTGGTGGGAGGTGGTATAACTGAAGGGCAACTAGGTGGTGCAGTGGATAGATCGCTAGGTCTGGGGTCAAGAAGACTCATCCTTCTAAGTTTAAATCTAGATTCAGAAATTTACTGTGTGACCCTGGAGAAGTCACTTAACCCTGTTTGCCTCAGTTTCTTCATCTCTAAAATGATTTGGGGAAGGAAATATCAAGCCATTCTAGTATCTTTGCCAAGAAAATCCCAAATGGGGTCATGAAGTGTTGGACTTGACTGAACAACAACAATAGAATGTTCCAGGTAATTCTTCATTTTTTAGGGCATCTGGGTGGTACAGTGGATTGAGTGCCAAACCTGGAGTCAGGAACATTTGAGCATTAATATTTTATTTTTTCATCATTTCCCTTGATATTCTTGATCTTTTGTTCCTCCAAATGAACTTTGTTATAGTTTTTTCTAATTCTGTAAAATAAAGTTTTTAAGAAAAGAAAGAAAACATTGTAGGAGCTTTGGTGCAAACTCAGATCACCCAGAATAAAGTTCCTGAGTCCACCCATGTGAATGCTGCCATCTTAGGTGATCTGGCTAGCTAAGATGGAGGCATCCATATAGGTGACACCAGGGACTGCTTTAGGGAGGAAACATTTTGGCTTGGCTTACTGTGTGGCTGCCTCCATCTTAGGAGATCTGAGCTTGTGCCAAAGCTTTGTTATAGCATCATTTTCAGAAAAAGAAA
The DNA here is from genome assembly GCF_016433145.1 of Gracilinanus agilis. NCBI lineage: Eukaryota > Metazoa > Chordata > Mammalia > Didelphimorphia > Didelphidae > Gracilinanus > Gracilinanus agilis. The sequence continues at coordinate 501,053,968 of NC_058133.1, read as the reverse complement.
AATAAATGCCAACTCTACAGGAAGAATTGGATTTCATTATTTCACTATTATAGCATCATAAATTGAGAGCTGGCAGGATATACTATGAGCCACCAAAGAGGTCCCCTGGCTTCAAACTGATACTTTGTCTACTATACTACCACTGTTGAGAGCAGTCTTGATAATCACAGGGGCTTGGTTTCTCTGACTTCCTTTGATACTCATTTCAAGCCTCACCTTCAGCAGGAGGCCTTTCCTAGTCTTCTGGACTGCGAATGCCTTCCTTTCTCAGATCACCCTTTGCCTACCCTGCATAGATCTTGCATATGCCTAGTTATTTACTTGTGGTGTTGTCCATTAAAACTTATGCTTCTTGAGGGCAAGGACTCATTTCATCTTTTTTTGTGTAACCAGTGCTTAGTTTAGCACCTTGTGCGTGGAAAGCATTTGATAAATGGTTACTGATTTGAGTGATTATTCTCTCTCTCTCTCTCTCTCTCTCTCTCTCTCTCTCTCTCTCTCTCTGATTTGAGTGATTATTCTCTCTCTCCTCTCTCTCTTTTTCTCTCTCTCTGTCTCCCTCTCCCTATCTCCC
>NC_058133.1:501035799-501048639 GCF_016433145.1 Gracilinanus agilis | reverse complement strand
CTTCCTTCCTTCCTTCCTTCCTTCCTTCCTTCCTTCCTTCCTTCCTTCCTTCCTTCCTTCCTTCCTTCCTTCCTTCCTTCTCTTATCTTCTATTTTAGAATAAATGCTGTGTATTGGTTCCAAGGCAGGAGAACAGTAAGGGCTAGGCAATGGGAGTTAAGTGATTTGCCCAGGGTATTCAGCTAGGAAGTGCCTGAGGGTAGATTTGAACCCAGGACCTCCCATCTCTAGATCTAGCTCTCAATTCATGGATCCACCTTACTGCCCCTGATGGCTTTCTTAATGTTTGAAGATGGCTATAACTCCCCAACTTCTTTTCTGTAGTCCAACAGCAATCTAGGTGCCCTGAAGAGAAAAACCAGGTTAACTTTCAGGACCATTCCTGGGGAAAGGATGACTTCAGAAACAAGGAGAATAAATTGTGTTGAATTGAATTCAGACCACCTACTCCAGAATCTCCAAACTGCTTTCTGTTGCCTGCAATCTTTCTAGCCTAGAGATTAAATTTTTTTAATTAAATTTTTTTCCTGATTATATGTAAAAAAATTAATATTTGTTTTTTGAAAATTTGAGTTCCAAATTTCTTCCCTCCCTCCTCTTCCTCTCTCTCTGAGAGGGAAAGTCATTTAATGAAGGTTATTCAGAACTAGGGATCATTCATTTTTTTGGCATGGGGAAGCCAGTGGATCCCTTTTCAGAATAATGACTTTAAATATATAACATAAAATGCCCGGGTTTATAAAGAAAACCAATTATTTTGAAATACAGTTATAATGATATTTTTAAAACCTCAAAACAAGTTCATGGACCTGAGACCAAGAACCCTTGATCTAACTGATTAGGTTTTCATTCTAGAATCAGTAATAGAAGTCCCAGCTGGAGAGAGTGAGCCCACTGGTGTGAATGAGTAACCAAGTGCACCTGCCTCCCTCCCAGATGGTGGTAATGTCTAGTCTCTGGCTCATTGCTTACCACAAGCCCTGAACTGGTTTATTTTCTTTTCTGAGGACTGCTTTGTTCCTCCCCTCCTGGGCACAAATTCATCCTGTCTCTCTCTCCACCCTCATCTTGTTGGCCAAAAGACAGCACATTCCATCATGCTGATCTCCCCACCAGGAGAGGCACATTCTTCCTACTCACTCAGTGTAGATGAAAGGGGCAGCTAAGGGAAGCCCCAGGGTCCAGGTGGGGCCAGACCAATCTTCCGCCACTCCCTCAGCAAAGCCTAGACTGCAGGTGATGGTAGTAAGGGACACCCAAGTATGAAATGGAAAGTGGGCAGGGGGGCTAACACTCTATAAACCCAATGAGGGTGTTCCCTACACCAAGGACAGGCAATCACATTGCTCATCTAGGCCATATCAATCAATTCTCCTGCATTCTCAGTTAATTAGTCCCTTATTAAGTGAGCTTAATACAAGGGAGGAGGACATTAATGGCTGAGGAAATTAGAAAAGGTTTCATACAGGTGTCCCTTAAGCAGAGTTTTGAAGGAAATGGAATTCTAAGAAGAAGAAGCGAATCTATTTCAATACAGGAGGACCACAAGTGCAAAAATAAAAGATACAGAATGGAGTATACTGAGATAGAGATAGAAGATCTGGCTGGACTACAGAGTATGGGAAAGGGGGAGAATCATGTACAATGTGGTTGGGAACAGATTATGAGGGCCTTTATAGAATAATATTTGATTTGAGAGATGACAGGGAGCCATCAGATTACTTGAGGGAGGGATTACCAGTCAGATTTGAACTTTAGGAAAATGACATTGGCAGTTGCAAATTGGATAGTTCAATATGGCAGGGAGACTCAAGAAAGAGACACCAATGGGAATAGCTAATGGGAGAAATGATGGGGGCATGCTGTCCCTGAAGCCCACTGCTTTGTAGAACATCACACCTATCCCACTTCTGTTACTGAGCCTTTGTTTTTGTAAACTGTGCTTGCAGAGACCCCCAATCGGCTTCATATAGAGAGGTTGGCAATCTTGCTTCCAGAAAAATCCTGATGAAGTGGGATGGTTATGCTATAGAGAGACTATGGATTACGTGTAGATATTCTGTAACTTGCACTAATCTAGTGGGTGGAGTCAGAAGTACTAATGTCTTCAGAAGACCTTCCTTCCTTCCTTCTTTCCTTCCTTCCTTCCTTCCTTCCTTCCTTCCTTCCTTCCTTCCTTCCTTCCTTCCTTCCTTCCTTCCTTCCATCTTTATTTCATGGAGTATCATCTAGTGAAAGATCCAGAGATCAGGAGAGAAAGGCCATATGGCCCCCTAAGAAATAGGTTCTGGTCCTCAGCCTTTGTGTCTGTTTTTTCACATTCTAGATGGAGAGAGCGGAGCCTTGGACCTCATGAGTTTCAAAGGTTGGCAGAATGAACTACGGGAATCACAGAGTCCAAATTCAGGCCAGGTTTTGTTGCCCGTGCCTCATCCATTTCCGTAAGGAGCAGGGAGCAGTCTTGAGGAGAGGAATCTTCAAAACACCAGCCCAGCAGAAAGACTCATTTGGTTGTCACTAGCCATCTACACATGAACTTGGTGGGACGAATGCTATGTAGGAACTGAATTAAGTTTTGAGTCCATTTCTCCAGAGACTGAAATAGAATAGGGGAAAAGAATGCCCACAGTAACTGCTATATAATTATAGCAACCAGGTTTGGCCCAGGAGAAGAAAGAAGAAAATGTGTCTCCCTCCCTTCCTTCTTTGAAAAGGTGCTGGAAGAGATGTTTCTACATTTATTCTTGCTATACCTTTAAAGTAAATATCTCTTTGTGAAAGCTTATTGATGTCAAGTGGTTCAATGGATCTGAGACCCTCTTTGCTGGCCTCTAATTATTGGAGGGGGACAGAGCCAGGAGCAGCTCAAACCGATGGCAGCAGTGATAAAGTTCAGTCCCACACCACACCAGGTTATATCCTGGAAACCTGAGTGGAGATGTGGACTGTCTGGCTCTGGCAGAGTAGACCAGAGCATCCCTTCTCCATGCTATTTTACTTTCAGTGGTACCACATATTGGTTACCTGGGCCACCTCCAGGAGAATGACCTTTATTGTGGTTTAAAGCACTGCTGTTTGCATTCATGCTCTATGGTTACAGGTTTCAAGCTTACCCTGGCTGATTTTTCAAGGACTGCAGAAAGTTTTGGTCTAGGGAAGAATCTATAACACTTTTATCTTAAGTGGGCTTGGGCAATTCCCTAGGGGGACGTCCCTATGATGCTATGTGCCAGTGTACACAGTGCTGGTGGGAAAACATGACCTGGGTGATATTGTGATTTCCTTGGTTGAGCTGAGATTCTATCTTCTAAGCCCCTAAACCCATTCACTCCTGTGCATTTTGTTGTCTCCACTACTCCGTTTAACTTCCCCATCTCTATTTCATCATTTTCTTTGGCAAATACACTTACCTGCCATTTGGGATTGTCTTTTGTGGACCACAAAGTTTCTTGGAGGAGTTAGAATTGGTCTGGAATGAATACAGTAGATTCACTCAGGATTCAGTGCAGGGAAAAGCCCCTGAGGTCAAAGTGATGGAGAAAGCAAAGACTCATCCCACAGCAGCACCCACAGGCTCCCCTGGCTTTTCAAGATGGCCTAAGTGACTAATGGAAGAGGTAAATAAGCAATCCAAAAAAGAGTCATATTTGAACTTGCATCCATCTCTGTATGAATACGATCCAACCTTGTAAGCCCAGTATTTCAGGAGAGGGGTTAGGGGGCTTGCTTTTAATCTGGATCCCACTAGCATAGGCTTTTTGTCTTCTATCTTCCATCATATAGCCCCATTAGCCCTAAACTACAAGGATGGTACTTACTTATATACTGATTGTACGTATACACAGCTTGTAGAGATTTATTTATATCCATGCTGTTTCCCTCGTTAGATTGTAAGATCCTGGAGGGCGAGCACTTTTCATCTTTGGATCTCTAGCATCTCTCATTGTGCTGAGCATTTATTAGAGGGTTTATAAACCTTTGTTATCAAACTATTAGCTCCTCTAATAAAATGTAGGGCAGCTAGGGGGCATAGTGGATAGAGCACTGGCCCCGGAGTCAGGAAGACTCATCTTCCTGAGTTCAAATATGGCCTCAGACACTTATTGGCCATGTGACCCTGGTTAAGTCACTTAACCCTGTTTGCCTCAGTTTTCTCATCTGTAAAATGAGCCGGAGAAGGAAATGACAAGCCATTCCAGTATCTTTGCCCAAGAAACCCCAAATGGGGTCACAAAGAGTAGGTCACAATTGAAATGACCTAACGACAGCACTAATGGTAATCTCCTCAAGGGCAGGGATTGCTTTTCTATTTTTGTGTACCCAGCACCTGGCATAGTGCCTAGCATCCAGCAGATATTTAATGATATACCAACATATAATAATATATGTTGATTGGTTGATGGCATTTCCTTATCTTCCTCATCTCCATGACCATCAATGTTTCTTCCCTGGACCCTCCACCAAAATTCTTGGTCTCATGCATCAGGCAGGGCTAGTCAGAAGCTTTTCAGCTTTGTCTCCATACTTCTCCATAATTCTATCTAGCTATGCCCACAAAGGCTGTTTAGGCAGCTGTGACTCTCTCCTCCCTTTCCCAGCTCCAGTCTCTCTCAAAAAGGGATGTTCCCATCCCTTAGTCCTAGGTGAATTGGGGCGAGTGAATTCTTTTCATCAGATCTGAACAATCCATTTCCTGTTTTCCTGCCTTGGGCATAGGCAGGACACTTTCATCCACAGTCAGCATCTTCCTCTGATCTTTCCGAGGATGGAGATAAAACAAAGCTTTTTCTTTTGCCTTTGCAATTCCTTGTAGGCTCATGTAAGTCTCCAGAAGGCACCAGCAATCCTGGAAGGAGAAAAGACAAAATGGCAGCTTTTACCAGCATTCTGGTGATGCCCAGGCTGCCTTCACAAGGGAATGAATGAGTGGATGAATAAATGAATGCACTCTTGCCTCACTGGAAACTTTGCCTGCCATCAGTAGAGCTATTGGAGATGCCAGATTGTCTTTCAGCTCTTTGACTATTATTTGTCTTTTGGTCTTCCCAGGGTCTTGCACAAGACCTTGCACGTAGGGAACTCTTAATAAATATTTGGTGAATGGATGAAGGCTAAGGCAGGGAGAATCCATGGAAGGGGGCATGTGAGAGTGACTTTGTGAAAGTATGCCAGAATTTATTAGATGTGAGGGGCCAGGGAGAGGGAGAAGTCAAAATGTTCTTGTAGTGTTAAATGATAAATAAAGTGTTCCCTCACTTAGAAGTTATTTGCACTATTAAGGGAACTTAAATAGATTGGGAAACCTTTAACATCACCCCCCCCCCTTTAAAATACTTTATTCAGTTCAATCCAAATCAATCCAAACATTTATTAAATAAATTAAAAATTTACTAAAAAAACACACACCATATGAAGGACAGCAGACTGGGGATTCCAAAATGAATTAAGAGACAAATCCTACCCCAGGGAGCTTACAATCTAATTGGAAGAGATTACATATATATATATATGTAATCTCTTCCAATTCAATCTAATTGGAAGAGATCTTATATATATATAATCTCTTCCAATTCACATTCATTTTAGTATTGATTACATGTATGTAATCAATACTAAAATGAATGTGATAAAAGCAAAGGAGAGATCTAGACACTGTGGCAAGGAAAGCTTCATGGAAGAGGTGCCCATAGAAAAGAGTCTAGAATGAAATATTTCAGGAGGTCAAGAAGAAGGATGGTCTATTCCAGCTATAAAGAATTGCACAAGCAAAGATGGTGGTGATGAGAGAAAGCAAGCAGAGGATGGTGAGTTTGTCTATAGAGCAAGAATAGTATAAAATAAGGAGGGAAAGTGAGATTGGAGCCAGATAGTGAAGCTTATTTATCCAATGGGTAATGGGAAGTCAAATGATCAGATCAGAACAACCCATTAAAAAGGTTATCTTGGCAGTAGTGGAGGGATGTATTTGAACTTGCAAAGCTTGTGGCCAAAGGAATCCCAATCATGGCAGGAAATTTTTCTTTGCACTGCACATCCCAGAAGCCTGTGCATGGCTTTGAGAATGCAGTGATGTCATCTAGAACACGCTCTTATTAGATGTGCTTCTACTACTCAAATTTTAAAAAACCAAGGAATTATTGCAAGGTAAAGGCAAGATGAGAGAGATTAATTATTCAAAATGGAAGCTACATATAAACTATGCCCGAACTAGTATGAATAGAAGGAGAGAAGAATGCACTGCAGATAGCAATGATGAGAGAAAGAAAAGAGCACCTTTGAATTTATTCCTTCTGGGTGGAGAGAAATCAACTAACTCTAGAATCCTCTTTATTCTTGCCAAGAAGGCAGCAGGCTATAGGACATCTCCCCACAGCCATTCTGAGCACACAGCAAGGGATCATATCTATTAAATGCTTACTGTGTTCCAGGCACTGTGCTAATTGATGGGGATACAAATAAGAAAAAGACAGTTCCCACCCTTAAGGAATTTATAATCTATTTTATTTTATTTTCCTTTTCTCCATTTTTTTAATTAAGAAAATTTTTCCATGGTTACATGATTCATGTTCTTTCCTTCCCCTTCTCCCCACCACCCATAACCCACTCACAATTCTACTGGGTTTTACATTGATCAAAACCTATTTCCATATTAATATTTGTACTATGGTGATTGCTTAGTCTACATCCCCAATTATATCCCCATCAACCCATGTGGTTAAGCAACTGTTTTTCTTCTGTGTTTCTGCTCCCACAGTTCTTTCTCTGGATGTGAATAGCTTTCTTTCTCATAAGTCCCTCAGAATTGTCCTGGATCATTGCATTGTTGCTAGTAGAGACGTCCATTACATTTTATTGTGCCACAATGTATAAGGTTCTCCTGGTTCTGCTCCTTTCACTCTGCATCAATTCCTGGAGGTTGTTCCAGTTCACATGGAGTTCCTCCAGTTCTTTAGGAATTTGTAATCTGAGGAAAACTGAAAAGGAGGAGGCACCAGGAGACACTTAGGCAAGGGCATGATGTTTTATAGTTGAAAGTAAACAGAGTTGCTGTTGAAAAATGAAGATTTTTTTTTGTGTGCTTTTTGAATGAAAGAAAACGTAATAACTAAGTTGTACACTAAGGGCCCTGGGATCCTTTCTCTTCTTCAAGAGTCCCCAAACTGAGTTCTATTGACCACACTTCCATGGATTTCTCCCTTTAAGTTTCTCCAGGCAAAACTTCTTATGGGAAATCCTTCACATTTCCTTGTCCAGTGAGGGTATTCGAAACCACTCTAGTGGCTGGAGTCCAATATGTCTCAATTTCCACATTTTTTAATTTCCAGACTCTTCCATTGTAATATCCCTTTCCAGATTCTCAAATGAATATTCCTGTGATATTCTACTAAGCAGGATAGCTCTGACTGAATGCAATGGTATCAGATAGACTTATGAGGTACAGGCAGATAAGTGAGTGAGGATTTAAAACCGAGAGACTTTTATTTTTTATTGATCTCTCTTGATTTTACATCAGCTTTATTTCTGAAAATATAATTTCCTTTTACCCAGTGATTCATCTTATATAACAATTAAAAAAAAGAGAGAGAAACAGTTTTCAGTAAAACCACTCACCACGTCAAGCAATTCTGACCATGCTTGCTGTGTTCCTTGCCATAGTCCTCCACTTCTTCAAAGAAGAGGGCAGCGTATTGAGAACTAGACCTAGAGACGGGAGGTCCTGGGTTCAAATCTGACCTCAGACACTTCCCAGCTGTGTGACCCTGGGCAAGTCACTTGACCCCCATTGCCTACCCTTACCACTCTTCTGCCTTGGAACCAATACACAGTATTGACTCCAAGACGGAAGGTGAGGGGTTAAAAAAATAAATAAAAATAAAAATAAAGAAGGGGGCAGGGGAGGTGCACTTTCTTAATCTTCTTTCCAAACTTGGTTGCTATAATTACAGTGTTTGCTTTGGAGTTGATTGTTCTTTCCCCCTCATCTTCTGGTTTTCTCTTATTTTACTTTGTATCAGTTCACGTAAGTTTCCCCATGTTTCTTCGAATCCTTCATATTCATTGCTTCTTATGGTGCAGTAACATTCCATTATATTTCTGAACTACTATTTATTTCTGTCTTTGACATCCATGGGGTACATGGCAAGGGGAGGAGGGGAGGAGGAATCTCAGGATTGAAGGGGATGGGGATTTCAGTCCATTTATTTGCATGATTACACATTGCTACCCAGAAAGGCAGACCAATTTATGGATCCATCAACTATATCTGTCTATCCCTCTAACATTGATTATTTCCATCTTTTGCCATCTTTACCAAGTTGCTTTGCACAGTGCAAGAGTTTTTCTTTTGCATTTATCTTCTTATTAGTGATTTGGAGCTTTCTTTTTAAGTGGTTATTAATCTGCTATTCTTGGAGAACAAACTACCACAAGTATTGAGTCCACTGCTTCATTTCATAACCATTAGACCATTAATGATATTTCATATTCAGAGAGCACGTTCCAGTTTATCGGGTGTGTTTCTCACCAGGAGGTAGGACAGGCATTGTCTCCTTTTTACAGCTGAGGAAATTGAGCTGCAGAAAAGTAAAGAGATTTGCCATAGTTAAATGGTTAATAGTCATCGGAGCCAGAACCGGACTTGAGTTCTATTTTATTTTTGCTTTATTACCTTGAGTCAAAGAACTGTGTTCACGGGGCAGCTGGGTAGCTCAGTGGATTAAGAGTCAGGCCTAGAGACAGGAGGTCCTGGGTTCAAATCTGGCCTCAGACACTTCCCAGCTGTGTGACCCTGGGCAAGTCACTTGACCCCCATTGCCCACCCTTACCACTCTACCACCAAGGAGCCAATACACAGAAGTTAAGGGTTTAAAAATAATAATAATAAAAAAGAACTGTGTTCAAAACCACCTTCTGCTACTTCCTACCTGTGTGATGTACAGGGCAAGTTGCTAAACTTTACCGAGCCTCAGTTTCCTCATCTGTAAATTTAAGGGCTTGGACTAGATGGATTTTATAGTCCCAGAAGGGTGTAGTGGAGAAGAACATTGGATCTGGAGACAGATGACCAGGGACTGAATGTTGGCTCAGTGTGACCTTCTGAAAGTCTGTTTCTTCATCTTTAAAACTGATTTACTATGGAATTAGGTCTTGATCAATGATACATGTAAAAGCCAGTGGAATTGCGCATTGGCTAAGGGGGGATGGGAGGTTTAGGGGAGGGGGAAAGAACATGAAACATGTAACTAGGGGAAAATATTCAAAATAAAAACTTAAATAAAATTAAAAACCCAGACTTGGCAAATTAAAAAAAAAATAAAATTGATTAACAATACTACTACTAATAATATAAATAAATAATAATAAATAAAATAAAATAAAATAAAATTTATTAAATTAAGGGATTGGGCTCAACAACCTCTAAGGAACCTTCTCTCTCTAGATCCATAATCCCAAGAGTTTCAGTAGCATATCATGAGTAAAATCCTGACACCTACTGGTGACGTGCATTATTGCAGCCTACCTCTATTAAACATGGATCCTGAAAGGGTGAAAGGCACATCTCAGGAACTCTCCTTTCTGCTGCCTCTTCAGGTTTGCTCTGTGATTTTGACAAGACAGACCTGTGTTACTGCTATTCGTGTTTTATGGGTGAGGCCCCTGAAGCTCAGTCAAAGGAAATGACTTGTCCTTGGCTACATGGCCGAAACGTGCACGTTCAAGGCTCTTTCCATCAACTATCAAGTGAGCCCTTGGTGATATTTGGAAGGTGACATCATGCTTTCTCCCAAAAAGTCCTTCAGGCCCCTGTCAGAGGGATGGATCACTGCTTTGGCCCAAGATTTTCTGCTCTTTGAATATTCTCATGACATTGTAAATGCCCAGAAAAAAAAGGGAGGAGGAGGCAAACATTCCTGGAGCTGAAAATGTTGAGTCATGGGGTCCCCTGAGGATTTGGAGGACAAGGGATGGCAGAAGGTCGAGGGGAGATCTGGCAAACGTTGCTGCCAAAGGAGTCTATTGCCTACATCCTGCAACAGAATGAGGGTGGCTCTTCTAGGCAAGAAGACTTGACTCAGTCAAAGGTAGATTTTAAAAAATTTACTCCCCATTTATTTATTATTAAAGGGGATAATAGAGCCCACTTTCCAGAGGCCTGATTTATAGGTTGCAAGGAAAGGGGGGGGGGGTTCCTTGGCAGAATGCACAAACCGCCGGCCTCAAATCCAACTTGTCCCACTGCAGGTAGAGTTGGGAGGTCTGAGGCAGATTCCCGATACTTTCATTTTTCTATACTAGGTCCTGGCTCGCCATTACTCTGAAGCATCAGGGATATTGTCCCTTCTGTCACCTCCCTTTACTATTGCTACCAGACCAAACTGTACCCACATCTGTTTTCCCTTAAGACATCTAAGCTAGAGGCATTTCTTGTTTTGAAAGTAAGTTTTATAGATACCTTTTATAAAAAGCCCAGCAAGCCATTTCTGAATATATTTCCTCCAGCCCCATCTGACCATTCAGAACTGGACCTACCCTGGAAATCAAGCATATGAAGTATCCCATCCTCACAGGGAGGCCCCCAGATTCAAGGTACTCTGTGGTTTGTATCCACTCAAAATGAATGTTTGGGAGCCCCCACTGATGTGTTTACTTTTTCTCTAGTCAACCAGAAGACATAATGACTTCAAAACAAAAGCATTTAGTGAAACAGTAAAGTTGAAAGTTGCAATAGAACATTCTCCCCTAAGGCATGTACTCCCATGATTACACACCATCAGTGGGGAGAGTTGACACGCAGAGGGATCCTGCATTAAGGGTACGCATGTAGGGGATACTCATGACCCTGACACTGCAGGACCACTAATATCTTCTGTTAACATCATCATGCTTCTTCTACAAGACGGGCTCTCTGCTGGAAGCCCAAGTGTAGCACCTTGTTTTACTGGTCCCCTTTGGTTCTCTCTCTTTTTTTTTAAACCCTTGTATTGGCTCCTTGGTGGAAGAGTGGTAAGGGTGGGCAATGGGAGTCAAGTGACTTGCCCAGGGTCACACAGCTGGGAAGTGTCTGAGGTCAGCTTTGAACCTAGGACCTCCCATCTCTAGGTCTGGCTCTCAATCCACTGAGCTACCCAGCTGCCCCACCCTTTGGTACTCATAATGACTACCAGGCAAGTCGATTCAGCTGAGCATTGCCACACTGGACTTTAGGTGGATGGCAGTCTCTGGAGGATGTTGTTCTCTGCTATTGTCTTCTGGTCTAGGATCATCTTTTGGAGGGGACCAGCTTCTGCCTCTCTCAGCTCCTCTCTTAGGCCAGAACTTCTCTTGGTCAAGGGCAAGCTGATAGTATTGGTAAGTTCCTTCCAGGGCTTGGACCCAGGCTAGCCACACTTCATTCTCTTCTTAACTGTGCTTGTGATTTTCTGGCTTTTGCCTCCAAACCCCCGTGTGGGTGTCTTCCCCCTACTTTTCTGCTTTCTTGGATGTATTGTCTTCCCCATTAGAATGTAAGCTCCTTGAGGGCAGGGACAGTTTTTATTTTTGCTTGTATTTGTATCCTCTGCATGGAGCAAGTACCTAATGCTTATTGTTTACCTGCTTTCCACATACCAAACTAACCCAAAATAGAGTGCTAAGGATAAATGTCTTTTCAAATCCTATGTCTGGGCAGACTCCCAAGATCCTCTCTGGCTAAGAATACAAATGACTTTGAGCTGGAACAAAAGGTAAGCTAAGGATGCAAGGGCAAGGACCTCCATCTGCCTAGCCATATTCCTGGCTTTATTGTGCATATCTGTCATCAGTAAAGCCCCTTGCCTTGGTCCTGTATTTTGTCTAGTGAAATACCTCATTGCCTCCCCACACGGAAGGGGGAAAAAGACTATTAAGGGAAAACAACTAGAAAGTAACTGCATCTGAGAATATATGCAACTTTCTACCTTTAGATGTCTCCTTATAGTATCAGGAGATAGAAGGTATGTTTCATTATCCATTTTCTGATACAATTCTTGCGTGTGCTCTGAACTTTTTAATGGGCTCTGGGTTTGACTTGCTCTTAGTGATTGTGCCATTGCCCTTGTTGTCCTTCGGTCTGCTGTTCTTGGACTCTGCTTCTTCCTTCTGCATCTATTCATACAAATCCTTCCTTGTTTCTCCGAGTTCCTCTTCCTCATCATCTCTTCATGTATAATCAGTCTGTTAAATTTATATTTGCCTAATTAGTTATTTCCAAATCAACAGGTTTCTTGTTCTTTGTTATCATAAAAAATGCCACCATGTCAATGCATCAAAATTATACGTATTTTATAATACATGTTATATAAATTTAAACACACATGTAACATACATGTATGACACAATATCATGCATGTATGTTTCTCTCTAAACATAAAACTTTTCTGTTTTTCAATCAAGTTATATGATAATTTAGTTGCTTTTCTTTTTTTTTTTTTAACATTTATTAATAATCATTTTTAACATGGTTACATGTTTCATGCTCCTATTTTCCCTTTCACCCCCCGCACTCCCCCCACCCATGACCGACGCACTTTTCCACTGGTTTTGTCATGTGTCCTTGATCAAGACCAATTTCCCAATTGTTGGTAGTTGCATTGGTGTGGTAGTTTCGAGTCCACACCCTCAATCATGTCCGCCCCGACCCATGCGTTCAAGCAGTTGCTTTTCTTATATGTTTCCTCTCCTGCAGTCCTTCCTCTGAATGTGGGTAGCGTCTTTACCATAAATCCCTCAGAATTGTCCTGGGTCATTGCATTGCTGCTGGTACAGAAGCCCATTACATTCAATTTTACCACAGTATATCAGTCTCTGTGTACAATGTTCTTT
>NC_058133.1:501002205-501030803 GCF_016433145.1 Gracilinanus agilis | reverse complement strand
ATTTCTAATTTAGTTTTCATCTGGGGGTTTTTTATTTGTTCGCTTTCTAATTTTTTGAGTTGCATGCCCAATTCGTTAATCTCTGCCCTCCTTAATTTGTTAATATATGCACTCAAGGATATAAATTTCCCCCTGAGTACTGCCTTGGCTGCATCCCACATAGTTTGGTAGGATGTCTCATCATTGTCATTCTCTTCAATGAAATTGTTGATTGTGTCTATGATTTCTTCTTTGACAATTTGGTTTTGAAGAATCATATTGTTTAATTTCCAATTGGTTTTTGACTTGCCTGTCCAGGTGCCCTTACTGATTATTATTTTTATCGCATTATGATCTGAGAAGGTTACATTTATTATATCTGCTCTTTTGCATTTGTTTGCCATGATTCTATGCCCTATTACATGGTCAATCTTTGTAAATGTACCATGTGCAGCTGAAAAGAAAGTGTATTCCTTTTTGTCCCTATTTATTTTTCTCCACATATCAATTAGATCTAATTTTTCTAGGACTTCATTCATCTCTCTTACCTCTTTCTTATTTATTTTTTGGTTTGATTTATCTAGATCTGAAAGAGGAATATTTAGATCTCCCACTATTATGGTTTTACTATCTATTTCCTTCTTGAGCTCTGCCAGTTTCTCCTTTAAGAATTTGGATGCTATACCACTTGGTGCATATATATTGAGCAGTGTTATTTCCTCATTGTTTATACTGCCTTTAATCAGGATGTAATGACCTTCCCTGTCTTTTTTAATCATACCTATTTTTACTTTGGCTTTGTCAGAGATCATGATAGCCACTCCTGCCTTCTTTTTCTCATTTGATGCCCAAAAGATTTTGCTCATACCCTTAACCTTGAACTTGTGTGTGTCTACCCGCCTCATATGTGTTTCTTGTAGACAACCTATGGTAGGATTTTGGTTTCTTTTAGTTGTTTTTCTTGCATAATTTCACATTGCTTTCCAGAATGGATGGATGGACCAATTCACAGCTTTGCCAAGATGGTGCCTGGCTTTCCATAGCTCTTATAACACCAACTGAGTTCCTTTTTTAATCTGTGCTAATTTAATGAGGTAAAAACTTTTTGTGGAGTGTTTGAAATCTTCATTTACATTGTCGCTAATGATTTAGAGCATGTTTTCATCCGATCATTGAAAGTTTGTAAGGATTCATTTAAAAATTTTTTGCCAACAGATCTATTGGAGAAGTGGTTCTTGGTTCTAGAAATCTTTATGAATTCTTTCTATATGTCAAGTATGAGACTGTCATCAGGAAAATTTATTTTATGTGTTATAAATATGTATTTATTTTTATATATAAAATTTTATACATAACCTTCTATCTTAGAATCAATATAGTATATTGGTTCCAAGGCAGAAGAGTAATAAGGACTAGGCAAGGGGGGGGGGTTAAGTTTGACTTGCCCAGGATCACATAGCTAGGAAGTAACTGAGGCTATATTTGAACCCAGGACCTCCCAACTCTACATCTGACTTTCAATTGATTGAACCATTTAGCTGTCCCCCCCATATTTGATGTAAATATTTTCTCACTCTACACTTTTTTTTCTCATTCTATTTGTACCAATTTTTGCCAGTCAACAACTATTTATTAGATGCCTATTATGTGTCCAGGCACTGTGCTAAGCTCTGGAGGTTTAAAAAAAAGGCAAAAGACAGTCTTACCTCTTAAGGCGCTCATAGTGTAATAGGGGAGACATCATGAAAACACTTATGTTCAAGCAAGCTAAAGACAGGATAAATCAGCAGAGAGGAGGCACTAGAATGAAAAGGGATTGGGAAAGGCTTCTTGTGGAAAGTGGGATTTTAGCTGGGACTTCAGGAAGCCAGGAGGTAGACATGAAGAGGGAGAGCATTCCAGACCTAAGGGGCAATCAGTGAAAATATCTGGAGTCAGAAGATGGAGTATGTGTGTCTTGTTCAAGGAATAGGAGGAGGCTAAAGAGAATTATAGAATATCAAGGAGAAGACAGTGCTTGACAGTATCAAAACTTGCAGACAGTTCAAGGATGATGAGTCAGAAAAAGTCTTTGGATTTGGCAATGAAAAGATCACTTATAACTTTGGAAAGATCAACTTTGGTTGGAGAAGAAAGTGAAAGCAAAGGAAGTGGAGGTATCTATTGTTGACAGTCTTCTCAAGTTGGGTAGCCTCAGAAGCAATAAGAAATATGGGATGGTAGCTAGGAAAGATGGATGAAGCAATGTGAAGGGTTTTTGAAGATGGAGGGGGAAAGGGCATGTTTGTAGATAATAGTGAAGCAACCAGTAAGACTGACAAGAAGTTAAGAAGTGGGGATGATAAATGGGGCAATCTACAAGAGAAGATGGGTTGGAATGGGGTCTTTTATGCATGTAGAAGGGTTTGCCTTGGTAGGAGAAGGGCTACCTCTTTATGTGAGATATGGGTGAGGAGGAGAGAAGAGGGAGCTTTTGGTGAATGACTGCATTTTTGTTTCAGTGAACTATGAGGCAAGGTTCTCAACCGAGAGAATAGGAGGAGGTGAAAGTATGTTTGGGGGACTTGAAGAGGTATGAAAAGGTTTAAAGGGTTGCTGTGAGGAGTGGAATCATGGATCAGGGAGATATAAGGGAATTGCCTTTCTGCAGTGAGGGCCCACCAGAGATTATATAACATCCAATGGACCCAGTCTACATGTTTTGTGATTTTCTCTACCTTGGTTTGGCAGCATGTGAGAAGGAGCAAAGGTAATGAATGATGGGATAAGATCAGTGGTAGGATCCCTTTTGTGAAAAGTGAATTAATTCCATGGAATTGAAGTTGTCTATTTTGTCTTTTTTTTTAAAACCCTTGTACTTCGGTGTATTGTCTCATAGGTGGAAGATTGGTAAGGGTGGGCAATGGGGGTCAAGTGACTTGCCCAGGGTCACACAGCTGGGAAGTGGCTGAGGCCGGGTTGGAACCTAGGACCTCCTGTCTCTAGGCCTGACTCTCACTCCACTGAGCTACCCAGCTGCCCCCTTATTTTGTCTTTTAAAACCACCTTTATCCCTATCTTGGAAACAGTATCATACAGTGGAAAGCATACATCACTTCTGAGGCAGGGAGAGTATGCTGATTTTTTTTTTTTGCTGGAGTATCCATATTCTAATAAAGAGCTGTGTAGGAGAGAATAATTACAATAACATCATCAGAAAGGTGGTAGGTTAGTGCTTAGTAATATACAAAAACAAAAACATTTCTTCTAAGATTTATAGAAAACCAAAAGGGTAGAGAGAACACAACAGGAGATTTGCCATTTTTGAGGGGGGATGGGAGAGAGAGGAGAGAGAGGGGGGAGAAGGAAAAAAGAAAGGAGAGACAGAAAAGAAAAACAGAGGAGAGACAGACAGACAAACAGAGAGAGACAGAGAGTGACAGACAGACAGACAGAGAGAAAGAGAGAGAGGAGAGAGGGGGAGAAGGAAAGAGAGAGAAGGAGAGACAGAAAGTAAAGACAGAGAGAGACAGACAGACAGACAGACAGAGAGGAAGAGAGAGGAGAGAGAGAGAGGAAGAGAGAGGGAGAGGGAGGGGAAAGAAGGGAGAAACAGAGAAGAGGAGGAGGAGGGCCAAGATAAGGAGAGAAGCTGTCCTGGGTCCAGACTTAGGGGACTGAGTTCAAATCAAAACATTTCTACTTCCACTGTGATACTGGGCAAATCCCTTAAATCATCTGGACCCGAATCTCCCCTTTTTATGAAAGTCTTCTTTCTTTTTTAGTTTATTCTACAAGTGTTTATTATTTCTCCCTCTCACTACCCCTCCCTTGAGAGAACAAGTTTAAAAAATTCTTCACAATAAATCCACACCAGCCAACCAGCCAAACAGTCCCCACATTGACCATGTCCAAATATGCATGTCTCATTCTGGATTTTTAAGCCCATCACCTCTCTGGCAAGAGGGGAATGGCCTGGTTCATCCTTGGTCCTCAGAACTTGTGCTTTATAATTGCATTAATCAAGAGTTCTACAACCTCTCAAAGTTGTTTTTCTCTAGAATGTTGGGATCATTGTGTAAATTGCTCTCTGAGTTCTGTTCCCTTTCCTCTGCATCAGATCAGAGCCGTCTTCCCAGTTTCCTCTGCAATGGTCCATTCCATCATTTCTCATGGCACAGTAATATTCCATGACTCATCTGTAAAACTCAATTCAGTTCAATTTGAATTGACTCAATTCATTTCAACACTGGTCATATTTCCACTCGTTCATTTAAGGCACCGTGTGAAAGGCTGGGGATACAAAGACAAGAAATGAGACAGTCTTTGTCTTGCCCTCAAGGAGGGTGGGAGGGAAAAATAAGTGTTCATCTCTCTCTCTCTCTCTCTCTCTCTCTCTCTCTCTCCATATATATATATATATATAACATTGCCTAATATTATATGTATAATATAGGGCATTGCATAACATGATATGTGATTCTATAGAATATTGATGCAGGTAAATAAATTCAAAGTGTATTCAAAGTAAATGTGAAGTCATTTGGGGAAGGAGAGAACATTAAGGACTGGGAGAATACAGAAAGGCTTCCTGTAGGAGTCCCTTGAGCTGAGCCATGAAGGAAGCTAAGAATTCAAAGTGGTGGAGGCAAGGAGGGAGAGCATTCCAGGGATGAGGGGCAGGTTGTACAAAGGATGCTCCTGGCTCACTTCCTACCATTTTCCCTACAGGAACCCCCTGCTCTGGTCAGGTGCAGTTTCTCATAGTTCCCTGCACAGGCTATGTTTATTTACATATATTCATGACTTCACTCCCACAATTCCCGCTTCCTGGGATCCCCTCTCCCCACCTTCTCCTCTGTCTCTTCACATTTTGAGTCTTCCTGGAGGGGTCATCACAGAATCACAGAATTAGAGATGAAAGGGACCTTTGAGGGTATACAGTTTACCATTTTACAGATGAGGAAACTGAGGCCAAGAGACTCAGAAATGATAGAATCAAAGTCCACCTCCTCCGAGCAGTCTTCCTTCCTTCACTACCTGACCCACCTGATCCCCCCACTTCCCCCCCCCCCCAGCTCCAGCAGCCTTCACTGGCCACAATATATATTACATCTTTTTTAACTTCTTGCCTCATCCTCAGAGGAGCATGGGGCTCAGAGCTGAGAAATCAGGAATCCTGGTCATCCAGACTTCAAGATCCAGTTTCAGATGCCTGTTGGAAGTTCACACAGTCTAGGGTTGGAGGACACCTCAAAGCTTCTCTAGTCCAATTCTCTGATTGGGCAGAGAAGGAAATGGAGGCTGGGACTGGGGATGGCTCACCTTGCCTGTGAGTAGTTCTGATTCCAAATTCTGTTCTCCTTCCCCTCCATACACCAGGCTGGCTCATTGTTAGGCATCTCTTCCCTGTAGGGTAGAATTCGTTCTTTAACTAGACTATAAACTCCCTGAGGGCAGGCACTTTGTTTTATGCCTGTCAGCCCCCCCCCCCTCCCAGTGGTAGTGACGATCCAGGCCAGACCTGGAAGAACCAAGAGGAAAACAGGTGGAAACCTTCTTCAGCCTGGAGGTCACGGGCAGGGGAAGCAAATGGGGGGTTTCTTAGAGGGCAGATTCAAGGTTATGGTCTGGCATAATCAGCCCAACTAGAGAGCTCTGAGCTAGTGAGGGGCAAAGAAGGAAGGGAGGCTTGGGGACGGGGCAGGGATCAGGTCATTGGCAGGAGGTCCAGCCTAGGAAGTAGGTCCTAATTATAAGGATAGTTGAGGGTTAGGGCTGGGCTTTTAAGCTGAGCATGAGACAAGGTTCTCAGCTGGGAGGGTGGGAGGAGGCGAAAGTGTCTTTGGGGGGGCCTCAAAAAGGGATGACAAGGTTGAAAAGGGTTGCTGTGGGGAGGCCAGGAACAGCTTTTCAGGACCCAGGACAGGTAGCCGAGTCTAAACCAAACTACAGAGGCAGGGCTAGATGTTCTTCAACACTTACCTTTTGTCTTAGAATCAAGTGCAATTGCTTGTCAACTCCAGGAGCAGGGAGGGAAGAAGGGAGGGAGACAAGGATCA
This sequence comes from Gracilinanus agilis, assembly GCF_016433145.1. Taxonomy (NCBI): domain Eukaryota; kingdom Metazoa; phylum Chordata; class Mammalia; order Didelphimorphia; family Didelphidae; genus Gracilinanus; species Gracilinanus agilis. The sequence continues at coordinate 501,024,783 of NC_058133.1, read as the reverse complement.
TGTAACCATGGGAAAAAATTTTTTAAAAGAAAAAAAAAAAGAATTAATACTAAGTATCGAGTCCAAGACAGAAGAGTGGTAAGGGTGGGCAATGGGAGTTAAGTGACTTGCCCAGGGTCACACAGCTAGGAAGTGTCTGAGGCCAGATTTGAACCCAGGACCTCCCGTCTCTAGGCCTGGCTCTCAATCCACTGAGCCACCCAGCTGCCCCCTTTGAACATTGTTTTCTTAACTTAAAAGTTTTCACCTCATAGCACTTAAGTTAGCACAAGATTAAAAAAGGAACCCAGTCGGTGTTGTAAGAGCTATGGATAGCCAGGCACCATTTTGGCAAAGCTGTGAATTGATCCAGCCATCCATTCTGGAAAACAATGTGAAATTATGTAAGAAAAGCAACGAAACTATCATATAATTTGACTGAAAAACAGAAAAGTTGTATGTATATATATATAGAGAAAGAGACATATGCACATATATGTGCATGCATATAAACACATGATATGTACATATATTGTGTGTTCTACATGTATATTTTTTTGTTTTTAATACTGCATATTGGTTCCAAAGCAGAAGGGTGGTAAGGGCCAGGTGATTGGGGTTAAGTGACTTGCCCAAGGTCACACAGCTAGGATGTGTCTGAGGCCGAATTTGAACCCAGGACTTCCTGCGGCCTGGCTTTCTAAGCAACTGAGCCTCCTAGCTGGTGCAAGGTAGGACTATTGATTCCAAGACACGGGTAGTCTGCCTGGGGTCTTGTTTTTTCATTTTTTCAAGCTGCCTTCCTGATCATAGAGTCATGCATAGATTTTGAGGGGGGGGAAGGGGCTCCCGAGATCATGGACTCTATCCTGCCTTTCTCTGAGGAGGAGTGACTTGTCCACAGTCACAGAGACAGGAAATACCCGAGCTCTAAGGTAGCACAGCAAATGTGCAAACCTCCATATCCCAGCCTGGATCCCCGTGGTCCCTGCTCGGGGCCTCAGTCCTCTTCTCTGTAAAGTGAAGGGGTTGGATGGGGCGGCCTCTTCTAGCTGAGCTCTGAAGCTTTGATTCTCCAACAGGTGTCTGGAAACACTGTGACCCAGATTGGGATGTGCACGGCCAGAATTCCTAGTTCCTTACATGGTGTTCTCGTGTCTTTTTGCCCAGAAGGGTTTTGGCCCCTGATAGAGTCCCCCTCCCCGCCTTGCCTCATTAACTCTCCCCACCCAGCCTTTGGACATAACTCAGCTCTTCGGTCAGAGTATGTGTCTTCCTCTTGGCAAAGGCCTCCCTAGGTAAGAAGTGGGTACCTCCATCCCTGCTTCCTGCCGCGGGGACTTCCTCGGCATTGGCAGAGAGCCTGCCCCCCCCCCCAGCTCTGGCTTGGTTCCTGAGTTCGTGTTCTGTGCACTCGGAGTTTGGAATGTCCTGGGACACAGATCTGTGGTTCCCCCCTCCCCCTCCCCCAGAACCCCCAGGGAGTCAGTGATGCCATCTCCTTGATCTCGTTGCCCGGCACTTTCCCCTTCTCTCTGTCCCATGACTTGAGCTGCTAACAGACTGTCTCCATTTGCCTGGAAGCTGGGAAAGCACTGAACTCAAACTCTGGGGGGCTTCTCGGTGGAGCTGTCTCTCCTCCTTCGTGTTCCCTCTCTCCTTTTCTCAAAATCCGAATCCCCTCCCCTCAGCCCCAGCTGCTCTAATTTGCCAACTCCTAAGCTTGCCCCGGCTCCAGGGGCCACTCAAGACCCCGGATGGCATGCTTTTGCCAGGACCCTAGAAACGTAGTCTTGGGGAAGCTGAAGAGATCTCTTTGGGGAGGGGTAGGTTTGGGGAACTCTTGATTTCTGCTGACTTTTCATTTACTGGCGGAGCAGAATAGCCCTGGGGATACACCCCATGTGACTCCCGTGTGTGCCCTAAATGAGGACAGCAGTGGTCAATCAGGGGGTCCCAGAGGTGGAGGGGTCATCATAGGATCATAAAATTAGAGGTAAAAGGGACCCCAATTTGTCATTTTACAAATGGGGAAACTGAGTCTAAATACTGAGAAGAAACACCTTGTCCAAGGTCACCCGGGCAGTGAGTAGCAGAGGAGGAATTTGAACCCAAGTCCTCTAGCTCTCCATTCTCTGCTCCTAAGACCATGGGATCATCAAGCCCATTAGAAGGGCTATTCCAAACACTTCCTTTTACAGCAGAGAGAACTGAAGCCCAGACAGATTAGATGACTTGTTCAAAATGATGTGGATAGAAAAGAACAGAAGCAAGTCTTGAACCCATTTCCTCTGTCTCCAAATCCAGGGAGATCTTTCTACAACACTCCTGAACCCCCAGTCCTTTCCGCTCTGAAACGGTGCATGAATTGCCCCATTGTGGTGGAGCAGAAAGAATTCTGGCTTTACCACTGATAAACTGGATGACCGAGGGCAAAGCCCTCTACCTTGGCTTCAGTTTCCTCATTTGTAAACGGAGCAGGTTGGTCTAGATCAGGGGTTCCCAAACTTTTTTGGCCTCCCGCCCCCTTTCCAGAAAAAATATTCCTTAGCCCCCTAGAAATTAATTTTTTTTAAATTTTAATAGCAATTAATAGGAAAGATAAATGCCCCTGTGGCCATCACCACTCTCCTGGATCACTGCAGCACCCACCAGGGGGCGGTGGCGCCCACTTTGGGAATCACTGGACTAGATGGTCTCTGTGGACCCTTCCAACTCAAGGTCTAGGATCCCTCCCCTGCTCCCACAGTCACTCCATGAAAGCCATTCTAGCTTGCTAGTTGCCAGAAGATGATGGAAGCTGGCTGACCACCAGTCAAGGACACAGCAGAAGACATTTCTCCTTTCAGATACGGTTTGGGAAACTCTTTAGTATCTCAAGCTGCAGAGCAGGTGCTATCTGCATTGGTGATGGGAGTTTTTGAAGTGGGTGTAGAAATTACAAGGCTCTCCCTTGGCGACCACCAAAAAAGAAGAGGTAAGACAAGATCGTGAGAGGAATGATAAGTGGGTTGGACTGGACACCTTCTGAAGCATCAGTTTGGAGATTTCAGGAACTCAGGAGGAAGTCTAGGGGCCGAGTGTTCAAAGGGATGCAAGTGAGTGGGTTCCAGTCCCAAAAAGATGGTGGAAGCAGCTCTGGGATCACCCATCCCTGGAGTCCAATCCCCTAAGAGCCTGGGATAATCAGGGTCTCTCTGCTTTGTCTGCCTGGGCCTTGAGTCCTCTTCCCTCTCCCAATATCTGTGTTTTGAGGAGCCGTCTCCCCCCTTCCCTACTCTCTGCCTATTCAGCCAGGGTGATGGTACCAGAGATGGCCCATGAAAATGGAAATGGCCCCGAGGAGGTCTCCCAGGGCTTGTCCTCAGTTTTAGGAGGATCTCTAACCTGAGTGTCCCCCTCCTCCTCCTCCTCCTCCTCCTCCTTCTCCCTCCCTCCGATGCCTTCCAGATCATAAATAACGTTGGCCCCCAGAACTCTCATAGAGCAATCTTCCCCCACCTCGGGTGGGTCTATTAATATTACCCTGTGTTTATGACCTTCTGGCCAGCTTTCTGGCCATGCTGACAGCCTGTCTCCCAAGCCGCCGGAATTAATTTTGTGAATCAGAATGGAAGGGAGGGTGAGCCCCCTCTCACCCCGTGTTCTCGCCTAGAATCCAGGGCGATGACATCTTCTGCCCCACTCTGGCCCCCCAGCTCCTAATCGGCTAATTCTATTTTGAAAAACCCAAAGAAAACACAAACCTCAGCTTGGCCTGGCGTGTTCTGGTCTTTCGCAAATTCTGGGCCGTTGAATTTTCCGTCCCTTTGCCACCCTCCCTTCTCCCACGGGTATGGGGAGGGGGTGGGGGTAGGATTCGGCTCCCGATGATTCAGGACCTCGGCTCCCACTGATGTCAGTGGGATCTGGGGACACGGACCTCAGGACAGTGCAAGGGTTCGGTCCAGGCCCCTGGTCTCCCATGATCTTCCCGGGAATGGGGTGCCTCTAGATCAGAGAGCAGTTGGCTCTCCTCAGCAGCCCTTTCTCTGAAAGCTGCCCTCCTTGGCACTCATCCCATCCCATCGGCCTACTTGGGTTTCAAGGCCATCAGATTGATTTGGGGGAATTTGAGGAATTTGGAACCAATTCCCAGCAAATCCCAGCCACCCCCTGGGATGGGCTGCCAGCCTCCTCCTCATATTCCCCTACTCAGCGCCCTTCCACCACAGCCTTACTCCCCTGTGCACAAACTTGGTGTGTGAGAACCAGTTTCTATAGAAGAGACAAATTGGGGGAGATTGCTCCACTTTATAAAAGCAGTTTAAAGGATTCCTTTAAACAGATGGATGTAGGGACTCCTTCCAGATATGGCAGCCTGGAGTAATCAACATTGGGCCAACTCACAGTCATGAAGATGTTAGTCCCCATCTGGCCTCAGACACTCACTACCTGTGTGACCGTGGGAAAGTCACTTACCTCTCTAAGCCTCAGTTTCTTCATCTGTAAAAGAAGGCTGTTGGTCTAGATGGGCTCCAAGATCCCTTCCGACTCTGGCTTCTAGATCTTTACCTTTCTGTGGGCTCTGATTTCCTCATTTTTAAAATAAGGGGGCAGGGGGAACCAGATGAGACTAAGGACCCTCCTATCTCTAGATCTAGGATCTTCTAAGTACTGGCTGTGTGACCCCGGGCAAGTCGTTCACCTCTCTGGGCTTCAGTTTCTTCATCTGTAAAATGAGAGGCTTGGACTCGATGGTTTTTGTGGTCCTTCTGGCTTTATGTTGCTGAGTTATTTCAGTTGTTTCCAACTCTTTTGACCCCATTTGGAGTTTTCTTGGCAAAGATACTGGAGCAGTTTGCCGTTTCCTTCTCCAGCTCATTTGACAGATGAGGAAACTGAGGCAAATAGGGTGAAGTGACCTGCCCAGGGTCACTCAGCTAGCATGTGTCTAAGGCTGTTTTTAAAGTCGGGTCTTCCTGACTCCAGTTTCATCACTCTAACCACTATGCCATCTACTTATGTGCCATACCCACGAGTCAGCTGGAGACCCCTTAAGAAGAGGGACTGTTTCTTAATTTGCCTTCGTATCCCTAGATTAGGCACACAGTAGGACTTGACGAATGTTTGCTGGCTTGGAAGGGATTGGCGCAACCCACAAAAATGCCAGATTTTGTTTCTAAAAATTCAAACCGCCCACCACTTTTTAGGCCTGCACCTGCTGTGGAACCGAGGAGCCTGCTTTCATCAATCAGCATGACTTTCCTGAGAACCTCGAGGGCCAGCGGGCCTTGCTTGGCATGGGTTATGCCCTGAGGACATCCAGGATCCAAGAGGAAGGGAAGGCCCCTCGCAGCCACCAGAGAGCTCCCAGGCTGCTTGGGGAGATGTGACTCACCAAGAGGAAACCACAGACTGTGGCTCTGGGAGATGCGGCAACAACCTGCACAGTCTCAAACTGGAGAAGGGAAAGTGTCGCCTTACTGAGGCTGTTTGGGGGCTGCGGGGAGAGACATTAGGAGGAGAGCCAGAGAGCAGAATGGGCTGGACCGATGAAGGAAGGCTTCGTGGAAGAAGGGGACACTTAATCTGGGCCTTGAGAAATTAGACAGAGAGGAGGTGTGGAGAGAGGGTACTGTGGAATGGGGCCCAGAATGGGCAGCGAGGTGGTACAGTGGTTAGAGGGATGAACCTGGAATTGGGAAGACTCATCTCCCTGAATTCAAATCTGGCCTCGGACATCTACTAGCTGTATGACCCTGGGTGAGTCACTTAACCCTATTTGCCTCAGTTTCCTTGTCTGTCAAAAAAAATCTCTAAACCTAGGATTTTATAAAGCATGTTGTCTTTTGGGCCTCAGTTTCCCTACTTAAAAAAAGACCAGCTGGGGGCAGCTGGGTAGCTCAGTGGAGTGAGAGCCAGGCCTAGAGACAGGAGGTCCTAGGTTCAAATCCGGCCTCAGACACTTCCCAGCTGTGTGACCCTGGGCAAGTCACTTGACCCCCATTGCCCACCCTTACCACTCTTCCACCTATGAGACAATACACCAAAGTACAAGGGTTTAAAAAAAAAAAAAGACCAGCAGCATGGCATAAGGGATAGATGATTGACCTTGGATTCAAGAAGATTTTGGTTCAGGTCAGCTAGGTGGCTCAGTGGATAGAAAGCCAGGCCTGAAGATGGTAGGTTCTGGGTTCAAATCTGTCCCACACCTCAGATTTGGTGTGTGAGAATCGGTTTCTATAGAAAAGACAAATTGGAGGAGATTTCACCACTTTATAAACGCATTGTTAAAAGGATTCCTTTAAACAGATGGATGTAGGGACTCCTTCCAGATATGGCAGCCTGGAGTAATCAACATTGGGCCAACTCATAGTCATGAAGATGTTAGTTCCAATCTGGCCTCAGACACTCACTACCTGTGTGACCGTGGGAAAGTCCTCAGACACTTCCTAGCTGTGGGACCCTGGGCAAGTCACTTAACCCCAATTAGCTAGCCCTCACACTCTTCTGCCTTGGAACCAGGACACAGTTTAGATTCCAAGATGGAAGGCAAAGGTTTAAAAGAACAAACAAGCAAAGAAGACTTTGGTTTAATGTTCCATCTATAAACTGTTGTGTATTAAGCTCATTCACTCATAACCTGGCCCCAACCTACCTTTCCAGCTTGATTCCACTTTATTCGCCTCTCTGGTACGGCTAAGCTGGCCGTCTACTTTTCCTCGTAAATGACACTCCATCATCTTTGGCGTTCCCATTCTGTGTTCAGCCATGTTGGCTTGTGACCAAGTGAGACCAGTATCTACCTGCTGGTGGAATATACTTTGCCTTCATATTCCATGAACTCATCCAGCCATTGAGCCGTCCATCCATCCATCCATCCATCCATCCATCCACCCATCCACCCACCCGTCCAGCGGGGATGATTTCTCTCTTGTCTTAGCACAGCGCCTGGCACTAAGCAAGTACTTAATTAATTCCTGTTGATTGAGTAATTGCTTTCTATTTTACAACTTAATCAAGAGGCATTTATGAAGCCCGAACTATGTGCCAGCCATTAGTCTATCCACCCATCCATGCATGCATCCATCCACCCACTCACGCCATCTTGCCACTCTTCCCCCTGAGTGGACTCTTGCCCTCCTCCCTGCTTTCACTGGGGCACAGTCATCAAACCAGTGGTGCCATGGCCTCTGGAAAGGGGCTGGCAGCCGTCTGCCTTATGGATCAATTCGCCGTACCTGTGACTTCCTGGTTACTGCTTCCCGATAAATATCATCTTCTCCTATTAGACTATAAGCCCCTTGAGAGCAGGCGCTGGCTTTTTGGGTTCCTGGCCTCAGTCCTTAGTACCCTGCCTGGAACACAGCAAGAGCATTCACACATACATGCCTTTTCCTTCCCTCTGTCTCTTTCCCTTCGCTGTCTCCAAGCCCAGAATGCATTTCCCCCTCACCGGCACCTCTGGGGAGCCCCAGTTTCCTTCAAGACCAAACTTCTTCTCCAGGTAACCTTTGCTGGCTTCCAGTACCTTCCCTCACACGGGCGATGCATCAGTAACGGATGGGTTTTGTGTGAATATTGGCTTTCATTTTGATTTTATGCTCCTTGAGGACAGGGACATTTTGCCTGGATCTTTCCTCCTTGGCACTTCACACATTCCTACAACATAATAGGGATTTAATAAATGCTGACCGATTGATTGACTGACATCATCTAATGGAGAGCCCCTATTAGTGCTCCGGGGAGTTCTGAAGTATTGCTGACCCGATGGTAGAATGATGATAGAAATACACAGTATTGATTTTTTTTATACCCTTAACTTCGGTGTATTGTCTCCTAGATGGAAGAGTGGTAAGGGTGGGCAATGAGGGTCAAGTGACTTGCCCAGGGTCACACAGCTGGGAAGTGGCTGAGGCCGGGACAGTATTGATTTTAAGATGGAAGGTAATGGTTTAAAAAAAGTATTAATACTGAGCATCAGTTCCAAGGCAGAAGAGCAGGGAAGGCTAGCAATGGTGGTTAAGTGACTTGCCAAGGGTCTTGCAGCTAGGAAGGGTCTGAGGTCAAATTTGAACCCAGGATTTCCCATCTCTAAGCTTGGCTTTCTATTCACTGAGCCACCTAGCTGCCCCTATGTTGGCTTCTAACATCTTCTAGATGAGAATCCAAGTGGCAGTTCTGTATGCATAGTGAATGCAAGCTTCTTGAAAGATGAAATGGTTTTCTGTTTGTATTGGTATTCCCAGTGCCTGGCGCACAGTAGGTGCCTAATAAAATACCAGATTGATTTCACTGGTGAAGCAATGAAAGCTCAGTCCAGTCTGTCCTTACCCCAAATAAATATTGGGACTGGATTAGAGAATCTCTGCGTTCCCTGATAGTTCCAAATCCAACAGAATCCATATTTCTGGAAGAGTTCAATTGGCAGCTGACTGTCCCTGGGGGTATTAGAGAAGAACCTCCTCTTGCTTGGGCAAGGAGTGAATGAGATGCTCCCTTACAATTTGGGCATTCTAGAGCAGTGATGGTGAACTTTTTATTTTTATTTTTATTATTTTTTTTAACCCTTGTACTTCAGTGTATTGTCTCATAGGTGGAAGATTGGTAAGGGTGGGCAATGGGGGTCAAGTGACTTGCCCAGGGTCACACAGCTGGGAAGTGTCTGAGGCCGGATTTGAACCTAGGACCTCCTGTCTCTAGGCCTGACTCTCACTCCACTGAGCTACCCAGCTGCCCCGATGGTGAACTTTTTAGAGACTGAGTGCTCAAACTGCAACCCTCGTGCAGCATGTGAGCCCCCCCCCCCACTCCTTGCCTTACCCCTTACCCCAGACAGGGCAGGGAGGAAGCACTTCCATTGGGCTGATGGGCAAAGGGTCAGGGAGCAGCCTGGCCCCTTGTCCTTCTGGCTTTCTAGTAATGAACTCTGAGCTGGGACAAGGGCAATGGCATGCATGCCCACAGAGAGGGCTCTGAGTGCCCCCTCTGGCATGCATGCCATAGGTTTGCCACCACAGTTCTAGACTGTAATTATTCTTCCAACATACAGAAGTCCTTTTCACTTGGAATGATGGGAGGTAGAGGCTCTGGGCCAGAATCAATTGAAAAAGAGAAAGTTCTAAGAAGAAACAGCATTTAGATTTCTTACCTGTTCATCCTGGTTCTTCATACAAGCCATTTCAGTAGAATATAAGTTCCTAGAGGGCAAGGATGATTTCACTTTGATCTTAGCAAAGTACCTGATACTGTTTGTTGCTGTTCAGTTGTTTCAGTCATGTCTGACTCTGTGACCCCATTTTGGGGGTTTTCTTGGTGCAGATCTTGGAGTGGTTTGTCATTTCCTTCTCCAACTCACTTGAGAGATGGGAAAACTGAGGCAAACAGGGTTGAGGGACTTGCCCAAGGTCACACAGCTAGTAAGTGTCTGAGGCTGGATTCGAATTCAAGAAGATGAGTCTTCATCTCCAGGCCTGGTGCTCAATGCATTCTGGCACCACTTACCTGTCCCATAACACTTAGAAGGTGCTTGATTAATCCCACATTCATTGAATAATTGGTTACTATTTTACAATTTAATCAACAAGCATTTATGACTCCCGGACGTACTCCCTTTTATATGCCAGGCACTGGGGAAAGAATCCCTTGAGGAGAGATGGTGAAAATCTAATGGTGATGGTCTTGAGCTCAGTCTTGAAGGAATCTAAGAGGCAAAGGTCAAAAGGGAAAATGTTTTAGGCCTGGAGATGAGGAAACCAAGACGCCCAAACAGAAAGGATTTAATGATCATTTCTACTAATAAAAACACATTTTCTATGATGTTTTCTGTTTTGCAAAAAGCTTTCTCATGTGATCTCAAAGTAACCCTGGGAGTCGGGTGCTAATATTGCTACTATTTTACAAAGGAGGAAACTGAGGCTGAAAGAAACTAAGTCATTTGGTCACATCACACCCTTAGTGTCGGTGGCAGGATTAGAACCCACCTTTTCCAAGTGTATTCCTTGTGCTATGTTGACTCCTAGCTAGTAAGGGTCTAAAGGAGGATTCAAACCCAGCTCTTCCTGACTCCAAGGCCAATGCTCTATATTCAAGACCACATCAAACAGCAAAGATGGGTCTGGATTTCTTTCTCATGATCCTTATTTCATACCAAATGAAGTAGACGTTGAGGGTCCCAGCACTGGCTGAGCTGTCTTCCAGACTTCTAGATCATTGGAGCATGCCACCCTTTCTGTTCCTTCCTCCCATATAGATCAGTGGGTCCCTGACGTAAGGCATGAACCCTCTCCCAGCTGGAACCTGGAACCTCTAGCTCCTGGTTTGGGGCCAGAGGAGTAGAGCAGAGAAGATGCCTGAGAGAGGCCCTTGCATCCGTGGCCTTGGGGAGCAGACAGAGATGTGGCTGGAGGGAAGGCATTTTCCCCCATCCTTGAACCTCTGACTGCTCATCTTCCCCGATTTTGGACCGCCACAAGCAACGGCTCCCTACTCACCCACCAATGACCTGCTTCGTTGCATGGGCCAACCAATAATGTGCCTAGACCTAGAGGGAACCTCGCCAATGTCTGCAAAAAAACCCAATTGAAGAATTCATCCTTTTGTCCTTCCCCATCCCCTGCCCAACCCAGTGGCCTCCCGAGCCTCCTCCCTGGGGGAGTCCGCCATGCTCCTTCCATGAAACCCCAACACTAGCCAATGCCTGTGGAATCACTCAGCCATGGAATCCCCACCATTCTTCCCTCTCACTCTCGTCACTGGGGCCTCATCCTGGGACATCCCCCAGCCTCCCCCACCTCCCCCCATCCCTCAAAGGGTCCCCATCCTCCCTCTCCCATTCCTGGACTACCTAGGACCAGTCTCCATAGTGAGCTCTTGTCTGCACACACTGTTGAAAAAAATGCTAATAATCTCACCACAGAGACACATACACGTGCACACAGTCAGAGCCCCTGCAGCCCAGCGGCTGGAGCAGGCTGGGGTGTCTGAAACCCAACCTTCCCTGCTGGATTTCCATCTCCTCTGAGGGGCGAGGCCCTCCAAGCACATAATCGCTTCCATCTGCCCGGCTGACTCATGGCCCTCCGCTGTCAAGTTTCTAAAAATTTCCAAATTCCTCCCCACCCCAACCTTCCAAGCTGTTTCCCTATCCTTGGTCTGTCCTGTCCCCCTCCACCCTTCCCAGTTTCAATACAATCTGTGTGTAAAACAATTGTCTGGTCCCAGGCTTGGGAGTGAGAGGAGAAGGGCGATTGTCTGCAGTGGATGGGCTGGGAGCCGAGAGGTCGGAGTGTCAGGACATAGATGGTCACAGTTGGAGGAGACCCTAGAGAGCATTCGGCTTAACCCCTTCATTTTACAGAGGGAGAAACGGAGGCCAAAAGGACAAAGGTTCTTAGCCAGGGTCACATTGGGTGCTATGTGCCGAGCTGAGATTTGAACCCAGTCCCTCAACTTCAAAGCCAAGGTTCTCTCCGCCATATTAGTCTGGGTGAAGACCCAGGGCTCTTAACTGCCAACTCAGCTCCCATATCTATGTTTCTCTATCCTGAGTCCTGTCACCAAGTGGATGGCATCCTCCTTCCCTAGTATCATCATTCCCATCCTTCCTTCTCTGCATTGCCACTGCCTGCCGACCTCACTCCCCTTCCCTATCACCCCAATCCCACCCCCCTGCTCCATTTTATTTATATTTATTTATATATTTATATTATATTTATTTATATATTCCCTTTGCTCCATCTTATCCCCCTTTCCCATCCCATCCCACCCCTATACCCTCCCTTCCATCCCCTGCTCCAGCTTATTCCCATACTTCAGCCTTTCCCACTTAATTAGAGAAAAGAGGAATAGCAGGTCTGAGCCTGAAGAAGGGTCTTTGGAAGCATTTGAGCCTATTCTTCCTCCACCTCACCATGAATCCCTGATACCATTTGTCAACAGCCATAGCTTTTTCCAGAGAGATCTGGGTCCCTTCTACAGTGGGCAAGGATAAGGGGTCTGGGTGACCCTTTTCTATCCCAGCTCCCTGAGAATTCTGGGGCCCAAGATCTGCTGTTCCTCAAGCCACCCCCAACACCAGGAGGCTTCCTTGTAGCCCTGATTCTGGGGTGCTCTTGCTCTGAAATTTCCTGAGTTCTATGCTCAAGAGGAACAGATACCAGGAGGAATGTTTGTCCACAAACACTGCATCTCCAGAGCAGCCAGCAGGCAGGGGCCAGAGGCGGATGGACAGCCTGGGCTTTCGATACATTCCCCCTCCCCACAGGTCCCAGGGGCTCTCTGCCAACTCTCAGAGACGTTTCCCAAAGTTCAGCTTCAGGATAAAGCTCAGGCCAGCTAAAGCACGAAGGGAGTCCTGCTTTTGTTTGACTCTAGGGAGAAGCAAAGGCTTCTCCTCCTTCCTCACAAGCCTCACAGGGTCCACAGATTAAGGTACGTCTCTAGTCCTGTCTGTCTCAGGACATGGGAAGTCCTGGGAGTGAGAAGGTTGGATGGATCCCCCTGAAATGGTTACATCTGAGGCATTCAGCCTCCCTCACCCCACTTCCAAGCTCCTCAGGTCACTGGTCTACTCACAACTATTTATATTGAGCTACAATTGTGTTCAAAGCATATTGGGAATCAGTTATGTAATTAAGACATGATTCCAGGGGCAGCTGGGTAGCTCAGTGGATTGAGAGTCAGGCCTAGAGACAGGAGATCCTGGGTTCAAACCAGGCCTCAGCCACTTCCCAGCTGTGTGACCCTGGGCAAGTCACTTGACCCCCATTGCCCACCCTTACCAATCTTCCACCAAGGAGCCAATACACAGAAGTGAAGGGTTTAAAAAAGAAAAAAAAAAAGAAAGAAAGACATGATTCCAGCCCTCGAGGGGCTTAAAATGCCAAACAGCCAGCACCTTCGGGCTCTCTTCTCCTCTTTTCCATCTGGCCCCCGCCACTCCCATCAAAACCTACTCTGGGGGGGGGGGGCAGCTGGGTAGCTCAGTGGATGGAGAGTTAGGCCTAGAGACAGGAGGTCCTAGGTTCAAATCCGGCCTCAGCCACTTCCCAGCTGTGTGACCCTGGGCAAGTCACTTGACCCCCATGGCCCACCCTTACCACTCTTCCACCTATAAGTCAATATATACAGAGGTTAAGGGTTTAAAAAAAAAAAACCTACTCTGGGGAAAGAATCACTTCAGTCCTTGGGATCCTTCTCTTAGGGTTATCTACACTTGGAGTCTGAGCCCTCTGGGGAAATGGAGGCAGGATTGTAGGGAGCCGCAGGCAGCTGGGAGAGGGATTTGAGGGGCAGAGAAATGCTCCCAAAGGCTCTAAAATCACAAAGCTGCATAGGCAGCTTCCAACTTGACCTGCCAGGACGTCCAGCTCTGGAGACGGCTCCACACCAGGTTCCCCAAGGACCTGAGAGTTGGGGGGAGCCAACCCAGCAACCCCCCCCCATCTCAGATCTAAGTGTGTGGCTGGCCTGACAGGCAGGGAGAAACACAACGGAACAAATAATGGCCTGGAAATCTGAGCCCTCAGCCGGGTCCTATTACTGCTCCTCGCTAGCTGTGTGACTTCAGGCAGGTCATTTCTCCTCCCAAATGAGCTCTCCTGTCACTTTGGGCTCTGCAATTCTGGGATAAAGTAATTCTTTCTGTGTAAAGGTTAATTTTGTCCAAGGGCATCCCGAGACCTCTGGGCTCTCGCCCTCTCCCATTGATACATCTGAATGTGACGGTGGATCACATTGGTTCATGGTCACCTCGAGAGTCCCTGAGGACCCCATCCCTGACGAGAGGCTCTCAGCCTCAGCACTGACCTCACCCCACCTTCACCCTTTACTCTTTTCCAACACTGATCCCCACTTTCAGCTCTGAGTCTTGATCCCCCAGAGCGGAGTTAACCCTGAGCCCTAGCCCTGCACTGAGCCTCTCTCCCTCCTGAACTCTCATCTCCAGCACTAAGCGCCCCCCATCTTTGTCCTTTCTCCCCAGCACTAAGCCGCCATCCTTGACAATGACCTCAATTCCTGACACTGGACTTCCATGCTTAGCACTGAGCTCCCATCCCTCGGGAGCCCTCAGCTCCAGCTCCAAGCGTTCCCGGCAGTCCTTCTGGCAGCCCCCGAGCCCCTCGTGCATCCCTGTAACCCCCCTCTCTGGGTCTGAGCTCCGGGTTCCAATGAAGCCCTCATCTCCAACGCCAAGCCCCAATCTGTAGTGTTGACCCGTCACGAGTCTCCCCTGTGTGTCACTGAGCCCTAATCCTCTTCGCTGAGCTCCCCTCCTTAGCTCGAAGCCCCTTTCTCTGTCACTGTGCCCTCCCGGGCTAAGCCCCCTTCTCTACTGAGCCGTTATCCTGGACAGTAAGCCGGGCCTTAACCGAGTCATCGTCCCTGACTCTGAAGCTTCATTCTTGGCCCTGGATCCCCATCCTCCCTCCCAGGGCTCCAGGGAAATGCCAGCCTTCGCTTTCAGGGTCCCCCAGCCCCGAGGTTGATCCCAGGCCTGCTTTCACTTTGTTGATGGCCCCCCCAATCCCGCTGCCCAAGCAGCCCCAGAGCAGGTTGGACCCCTGCTGCAGAAAAGCCTCCCTAAATTCCTCCGAGCTCTGAGACTTGGACTGCTCTCTGCAGGGCCTCGTTCCCATCCCTGTCCCTGAAGAGATCTTCTCACCCCATCTGTCCCAGTAGAGCAAGGCTGAAAGCCAGGAATGTTGACCCAGCAGGCCTTTGGCCCCGGCAGCTACAGCCCAGCCTTGTGGGGACTTTTAGGGATTTAGCCCGGAGCGGCCCCCTCCTCGCTCGAGCTCTGTCAGGCCCGCCATTCTGGAAGAGCCGTGTCAGCTGCTGGGAGCTCCGGTCCCCAGCTCTGTCCTGAAGCCGCCAGCTATGCGGCTCAGGAATGCTTCGTGGCCTGGGAGCCGGGCCCAGCCTGGATGGATCTTCAGACGGAGTGATAGCCCTGGCCAGGTGATGGATCCCCCCAGAGAGGCCCAAGGCATGCCTGGACGCTCCTTTGGGCCGTAAACAGTAACGCTATCCTCCGGTTGTCAGGGGGCAACTCTCTGCTCCTCCAAGGGTCCCCCCACCCGGCCAGCCAAGGTCACACGCCCTGGCAGGGGGCTGCCCTGTCACCCCTCGGCCTCACTCAGACCTCCAGAGCACGTTCAGGCAAGGATCGTGGCAGGATCCGGGAAGAGCAGCTCATGGCCAGCTTTAGCTCCTGACAGAGAAATGTCAGTCTGTTACTGGCATCAGGCATCAGGCATCGGTGTTACCTTCTAACATCTCTCCTCTGACACTGCCACCATTTTTTTTAAACCCTTAACTTCTGTGTATTGGCTCCTTGGTGGAAGAGTGGTAAGGGTGGGCCATGGGGGTCAAGTGACTTGCCCAGGGTCACACAGCTGGGAAGTGTCTGAGGCCGGATTTGAACCTAGGACCTCCCGTCTCTAGGCCTGACTCTCCATCCACTGAGCTACCCAGCTGCCCTCCACTGCTACCATTTTAATGCAGGCGCTTAGCCTCATGCCTGGACTGTCCCAATGGTCCAACTGGCTTGTCTCTACCTGTTCCACCCCGTCCTCCACTCAGCTATCAAATGAATCTTCCTAAAGTGCCAGCATCACCATGTCACCCCCGTTCCATCAATTCTAGTGGCAGGATGGCTAGGTAGCACAGTAGACGGAGCGTTGTCCTGGAATTGGGAGGACCTGGATTCAAATTTGGCTTCAGACTCTTCCTAGCTGTGTGACCCTGGGCAAGTCACTTAATCCCATTTGCCTAGCTCCTCCTTCTGTCTTAGAACTGATATTAAGATAATGGTTTAAAAAAATATTCCAGTGGCTCCTCGTAACTTCCAGGATCAGACATAACATTCTCTGTTTGGTGTTGAAAGCCCCTCCCAAGCTGGCCCCTTCCTCTCTTTCCAGTCTTCTCACTCTTCCTTTCTCCCTGCTCTTCTATCCACAAGACACTCTTGTCTCCCAATATCAAGCGTCTCTGCCTCCCCATCGCCATCTCCGGATCCCAGCCAGCATCCCTCCTTCTACCTCCCAGAAGCCTCTCCCGATGCTCCTTCCTGCCCGTGCCTGCCCTCTCTGGAGGATCTCTAATCCGTGTTACCTCTAGTTCATCTGGGCCTGTCTGTTTGCCGGTCTCTTCGCTCTAGACCGTAATCCCGCCGAGGGCAGGGCTCGCCATTTCCCTGTCCTGGTGTGTTTAGCGCTCAGGACCGCCTGGCACGTCTCTAACAACCTGCCTGCTGACGAGAAGAGTCCCGTCTGGGCTCAGCCTCACGAGTCCTTCTGTGAGCAGGTTAGAGCTCAGCTCGTGGCTGGACAACAAGTGAGCCCCCTATCAGGGTCTAGGCTTGAGGCTGGCGGTCTGGGGCTGGGATCAGGGAACCCCACCTGGACGTGTCAGGAATCAGACTGTAGTGGGTTCGAGGGTCAGTCAGTGATCGGGGCCAGGGGAGCAGAGAGTGGTCAGAATTAAGGGGCCGGCAGCCTGTGACTGAGGGTTCGGGTCCGCCTGTGGCTGAGACAAGGGAACAGACTTTATCAGGGTTCGGGATGAGTCTGTGGGCAGACTTAGGGGAGCAGGCTAGGGTCAGAGGTCAGTTTGTGGCTAGGTCAGGGCGTTGGTGTGTGACCCAGCCTGGTGGTTAACCTGCTTGTGATCAGGGAACAGGCATCTACTGTGTTAGCCGTCATTCTGTGGTTGGGAGAGGTGGGGACGGACGGTCAGTTTGTGCCCAGGTCTGGGCCTCAGAGCATGTTCAGAGTTAGGGAGCCCCTCTATAATCCCGCAGCACCCTGCTTTCTCCTTTGGGAGCCAATTGAGTCTAATTGGAATGAGATCCACAACGCTGACATTCTAAGCTTGTAGCCCTTCTCTTGGTCGGTGCTATAATCTATGGGGCACAATTGCCATCCCGAAGGATGTCACTGAAGTCTAGAAAAGGCCACCAGCCCACCCAAGAGAAGGGTAGCACCACTGATGTGGGAGAAACACACCCAAGTCTGGAGCGGGGTCTCGTCCCAAAATGGGAGACTCGAACTCCATTCGATCCAGAAGTAAGAAAAGCATTTCATTTGGTGCTATAATAAATAGCCCAATGGCAGGTGGAATCCTCCTCAGGGCTGTTGGGTAAGACCCGGGGCTGGTGGAGTAGCCTCTTTGGAGCTAATAGTTTGGGGCAGAGGGGCAGCTTCCACGCCCTGGGGATCAGGGTTGGCATATTTACTGGGGTCTCGTAGCTTAGCATCCCTCTTTCCAAACTCAGGCAGAGGATTGTGTTGGGGTTTGTCACCCAGGAAATAAGGAGCCACGGCAAGATTGGGGGATTCTTCTGGAATGCCGGCGTCCCCAGCGTGCAGTTCCGTGTTCCTCCAGTGTCCGCCTTGTCATCATTTGTCAATGCAGGAGAAGCCTTGCCGCCCCTCTAGAGTGGGAACATGGCGGAACGTTGGAGGACCACAATGGGCAACCGATTATTTCTAAGGACACAAAGCCGATGCCTAGTAGAGAATGTTACAGATAACTGAACTAAGGCTGAAACGCCAGGTTTACAATGGATGTTTAACCAGGACTAACGAGTGAGAAATGCGAGATTTCAGAGAATGAGGGTCCCATTCCTGTGACTGCCCCTCACTGCCCACTGTGGGCCCCCATCACCACCTTCTGACGACAGCAATGAGATGATGACTGATGCCTAAAGATGACTCCTGGGCCCACTCCTGACAAAGGAAGATGTATGAAGAAGACAGATAGCCACATCCCGACAACTGAAGTCCCCTACCTAATACTGCCCCATGGAGCCTACGTGCCAGCTTGTTGTCTCTCCTCTTTTGCCCAGGTGGTCAGATCAAAAAAGCTGCCATGGGGGCAGCTGGGTAGCTCAGTGGATTGAGAGTCAGGCCTAGAGATGGGAGGTCCTGGGTTCAAATCCGGCCTCAGACACTTCCTAGCTGTGTGACCTTGGGCAAGTCACTTGACCCCCATGGTCCACCCTTACCACTCTTCCACCTAGGAGCCAATACATAGAAGTTAAGGGTTTTAAAAAAATAAAAATTAAAAAAAAAAAAAGCTGCCATGGCTTTTCTGGTTCTGTTGTTTCTTGATGCCTTTCCTTCCTGAGCCCAGGAAGTTAGGATATAGATGAAGTGTCTTTCTGCCCCCTTCTCCCTTTCCAGGGTCTCCCCAACTCCCTCAGACACCCAGAACAGCGTTAGTCCAAGGGCAGAGATGAACAGGTCTCAGCAGCCAACCTTCATTTTCAGGGAAAGAACAAGTCCTAGCCTTTGTTTTCTTCTTGCAGTTAATGAATGTCTTTAAGCCACAGATTTATTGGCTTTTGGTCCTGAAAACAACCCCGTTATCCCATTATCTGAAATGAAGGGTAGACAGGGAAGGAGCAAGACAGAAACCAGGAGAGATCTTCAGCCCAGTAAGGCTCATGAGGTCTTAGAGTCACAGAATTTAGGGTTGGAAAGATCCTTCGTCACTCTATATAGTTGAGGAGTTCTTAACCTTTCTATAGACCTCTTCTTGGAATAATACATAAAATAAAATCTATAGAATTGTACAAACAAGCCAAATATGCGGAAATGCAGTTATCTTTTTTTTTAAGTTTAGGAATCCTTAGGGCGAGACCTTCTTTTATAGGTGAGGAAGGTGAGACGCAGAGATATAAAGTAAATTGCTCATTGTCAGATAGGGAATAAGCAGAAGAATCAAGATATGAACTTAGGTTCCCCTGAGTCCAAAGCCAGGATTCTTTCCCCAACACCCCATTGCCATCTTCTCCCTTCTACAGATGTCTTTTTCCATCTATGTATCTTCATGCCCTGCTAAGATGGTCCTTATTTGGGACTGTATGAACATATCCATGGATGGATGGATGTTTTGTGTCTTCGGTTATATCTTGTGTATCCGTGACTTCCCTGGAGAGTTTCCCAAAGGTCTCGGCACCATTTCACTCTTCAAAGATGGAAGAACCAGCAAGAAGGAAGTAGAGATACAAAGAAGGGCAAATACAATCCCTGACCTCAAAGAACTTCTCTTCTGGTGGAGGAAACAACAAATAAGAAATTAGATCTGTACAAAAATTTACTGTAGAGATAAGAAGTGATCTTAGAAGGAAGGTGTTAAGGGGAAGCAGCTGGTGGGGTGGGGAGTGCGGTTGGAATGACACTGGGAAAGGCCTCCTACAGACTGTGGGATCTGAGCTGAGTCCTGAAGGAAGCAGTGCAAACCAAGAGGAGGAAGGAACATGGCCCTCCAGTCACTGAGAACAGAAATATAGATGAGGAAGCACCAGGTGTGAGGTACAGTAAATAAGCCAGTGTGCGTGAAGGAGAATAAGTATAAGAGGACGAAGAAGGTAAGAAGGGAACAAGTTATGAACAGCTATAAGTGCCAAACGGAGGAGTTTATATTTGATTCCGGGGGTAACAGGATGTTACTGGAGCTCATTGATGTGGGATGGTGATACTGTCAAGTTTATGTTTTAAAAAATATATCATGGGGGGGGTGGAGGGGAGAGAAAGAACATGAATCATGGAACCATGGAAAATTTTCTAAAAAATAAAAATAAAATAAATAAAAATATCATAGGGCAGCTGGGTGGCTCAGTGGATAGAGAGTCAAGCCCAGAGTCTAGAGGTCCTGGGTTCATATCTGACTTCAGACACTTCTTAGCTGTGTGACCTTGGGTAAGTTACTTAACCCCCATTGCCTAGCCCTTACCTTGGAACCAATATAGAATACTGATTCTAAGACAGATGGTAAAGGTTTTATTTTCTTTTAAACCCTTGTACTTCGGTGTATTGTCTCATAGGTGGAAGATTGGTAAGGGTGGGCACTGGGGGTCAAGTGACTTGCCCAGGGTCACCCAGCTGGGAAGTGGCTGAGGCCGGGTTTGAACCTAGGACCTCCTGTCTCTAGGCCTGGCTCTCACTCCACTGAGCTACCCAGCTGCCCCCAGATGGTAAAGGTTTTTAAAAAATTTTTTTAAAAATCCCAAATGAGTGGAGAATGGATTGGACTGGGAAGAGAGTCAAGGAAGGGAAATCAGTTAGAAGACAATTTCAAAGAACACTATCCACATTCAGAGGAAGAACTGTGGGAGCGGAAACACAAGAAAAGCAACTGCTTGATCACATGGGTGGATGGGGATATGATTGGGGATGTGGACTCTAAATGACCACCCCAATGCAACCTGTCAATAATATGGAAATAGTTCTTGATCAATGACACATGTAAAACCCAGTGAAATTGCATGTTGGCTACAGGAGGGGAGTGAGCGGAGGGGAGGGAAAGAACATCTATTTTGTAACCATGGAAAAATACCCTAAATTAATTAAACAAACAAATAAATAAATCATTTAAAGTAATTAGATCATTAAACTAACTAAATAATTAAATAAATAAACCCTAAATTAAATAATTAAATGTGATTAATTAAATTAATTAAATAAAATCTTCAAAGATAAAAAAAAGGCCCTTTCAATAATCCAAGAGACAGGGGATGATGACCTGAACTAAGGTTGCATTAAAGAGAGGGGAGAAAAGTGTGTGAGGGCAGAAATGAAATAGCATCAATATATGTGCTGAAATTCCCAAGGATGAGAGCAGGATATGGGAAGGAGAGAAAGACTGTGACCCAGGAGGTGCACTCTCTAGGAAGGAAGAATTTCCTTTGCATTGATGTTTAACAGCCACCAGGATCTGGATCTGGATAAAGAGATAACTTTGGATAGGGTGAAGCTCAAAGAGAAGAGATGAGTTAGTGAAAGTGATGGAGGGAGAGTCTAAAAGAGGCAGAGCAAGCAAGGAGTGTTCCAGTTCATCTTTCATGACAAATGAGTTAGAATGAAAGGGCAGCCAGTGCTGGAAAAAGTGGTTAAGGGAATGATGTCACTGGAAGGGAAGAAGGTCTCATCTCCATCTCTGAATGAGAGAAGATGGAAGGAGGAAGAGGAGCTTTATGACAAAGGAAGTTTGTTAATTATGGAGCAAGCATTCATAGGCACATTGAAGAGGTGGGCAGATCTAGAGTGGGATATTAAGTGAAGGATGAAAAAAAAGGAGCAGCAAATTGGGGAATAAGGAATTGTTAGTGCTTTGACAGGTAGGGGTCCAGAATCACTGAAAAGGGTAAATAGAAGGATGCAAGAGTACGCAAAGTATAGAGAAATGAATGCAGACAAAGTATCAGTGATGCAGAAAGGCTTATTGAGTGATGCATGTGATGAAACTGTTTCAGGTCCTTTCTTGAATGCCAGCCTTGTGGCATATGGAGATATTGTGTCCTGTGAGGTCCCAAGAAGTTCACCAAACAGCAGGCAGGAGGAGGTTACAGTATGAGCCTGGTTAGGAAGCAGTGATGCCTTGCCTGTGCCCTAAAGAAAACTTTTGGGGGAGGGAGGTAAAAGTGGCCTTGTCCCCAGTGGCTGTTTCAGGGCTGGAGATGGTCCTAGGAGAGAGCTAGTAGGAAACCAAGAGGCCAAAGTTATCCCCCTGTGTGCAGCCTGGAATCTGTGGAATCTACTTCTCTCTCTCTCTCTCTCTCTCTCTCTCTCTCTCTCTCTCTCTCTCTCTCTCTCTCTTTGTGTGTGTGTGTGAGAGAGATGAACAACTAAAGTGTAACCAGAGGGGTAAAAGGGCCTCACTTTCAGGACATAAGAACTGGCTGAAGGAGCTAATGATTTTTAGAAGAGAAACTCAGAGTGGACACAAGAGTTGTCCTTAAATATGTGAAGGAATGGTACATGAAAGAAGGATTAGATATGCTATTTTGTCTCTTAAGGCAAAACTAGAAACAGTGGGAAACAACTGCCAAGGGGCAAATTTAGGCTTGAACAAGAGAAATGTTTCTTAATAATTAGAACTCTCCTAAAAGTGGAATAAATTGGTCTGGTTTCTCCCTCACTAGAAGTCACCAGGCAAAGAATGGATGGCCATTTGCTGGATAGGATGTAGAAGGGATTCTTTGAATCTTGATTGAGTTCAATAACCTTCAAGACCCCTCCCAAGTCTTGAGATTTTGTGAACAAGTCTTTATTAAATCCCTCCTGTCCTGTCCTATGTGGGAGAGAAAAGAGACCAATATTTGCCCTCATGAAGCTCACAGCTAATTTGGGGACATAAGACTTACAGAGAAGAAGGAGGAATAGGACAAGGCAATAATTATATGCTAAGCAGTGTGAGTAGGATTCAGGTCCAAGATAAATACTCTAGGTGTTTGGAGAAGGGAGAGATCAGTATGGATTGGGTTGAGAAAGTCAAGAAATGTTTCTTGGGAAAAGTTAGACTTGGCATATAGCTTGAAAGATGAACAGGATTTGTAGAGGGAGGCCTTTAAAGACCATCAATCTTTTCTTTTACTCATATACTACAACTTGATTTGGGGGCAAGAAAGAATAGCCAAAGGTCAGAGACCTAGAGCAAAAGTCAACTTTGAAGGAAGAGACATCTAGCCTTTGGGAGATTAATCACTTAGAAGTCGTTTTTTCTTTTCTTTTCTTTTTTCCTTTCCTTTCCTTTCCTTTCCTTTCCTTTCCTTTCCTTTCCTTTCCTTTCCTTTCCTTTCCTTTCCTTTCCTTTCCTTTCCTTTCCTTT
>NC_058133.1:500973942-501002146 GCF_016433145.1 Gracilinanus agilis | reverse complement strand
CTTCTCTTCTTTTCTTCCTTTCCTTTCCTTTCCTTTTTTTCTCTCTAATGTTGTTCATATTCAAGTCTAGCTTTGATGTCTTATTGCAGCATGAAGAGGTGACTCTGGACTCTTGAAACTCATCTCAGCAAACAACAATCTGACTGTCTTGCCAATTTTCAAGTCCAGGCTCAGTCATGGATTTCATGCTTCAAGGACAAGCCAGGCTAGGAGGAAAGGGGTTTATTCCCATGAGTTTAGCCACAAATTAAGGAATTTTCCCAGCCACCACAACTCATGAAAACTTTGAATTGTGACTTGTATTGGTAGGGAGAATACCCAAATCCATGAAAGAATGAACACTTGAAATATTAATTGTATTCAGGATTCAGTGCTCCATGACCCAGATAAAGTGTAGCTCTGCTTTGAAATGCCTGGTCCTATCTGCCAAGTTCAAGTCCTCCTCTTAAGAAGTCTCTGGGCCAGTTGACCCAGTGCCTTTATGAAGGAGATGGCCTCTGTGGTGGACAGTGTGGGGATTCAAGAAACCTTCTGAACCGTCTCTTTTCTGAATTCTATGAATCTTGTTGTATAGTACCATTTACACAATGGCAATTGGCCAAAAGAGATAGTCATCAAGTGAGGAATGGATAAATAAATGGTGGCAAATGAATGCAAAAGAATATTTATTATTGGGCCATAGAAAGTGAGGCATATAGAGAACCTTGGAAGATTTGTATGAACTGATGCAAAGTCAAGCAAGCAGAACTAGGGGAATGATTTACTCAATAATTGCAACATTGTTAATGGAAAGGATAACATAACTAAATGACCCAAACTAACTGAATGCTGTGGAATTAGAAGGATCAAGCTTGTCCTGTAGGAAAAAAGGGAAAAACTCACCTGTCTTCTTTATAAAGGTGGGGAAGCATTACATCTATTGCCAGAATCAGAAAATGAGCCTAAACTTCTCTGCCTCTGTCTCTGTCTCTCCCCTCTCTGTATATCTCTTTATCACTTTTATTCTTTGTTACAAAGCATGGATTTCTGGGTAAGGTGGGATAGATAGATTTGGAAATAAAAGTATTATGAGGCCAAAAGATATTGATAAGTTACTTTAAACGGTGTTTTATCTCTTTGATCTGTACAGAATCAAAGAGAAGCTCTGGAAGTTCTAATAGAGAGAATCTAATTGAACAGAATATAGATTTCAAAATTCTTCTTTTTCTTCTACCCTTAAGAAATAGTATCTGTTTATTATTTGGGCATGTAAGGAGAAGAGAGAGAGAGACACAGAGAGAGACACAGAGAGAGACATAGCCTTCAAAGCATGTGGTTGGTTTCATTCCCATGCTCCTCTATATCCAGTAAACTATGTGGCCACAGTAAATTGAGCGACCAAGTTCTATGAATGTTGAGGGTTGATCAGGCTGAAAGAGGAATTACCAGATGTAAATGTGGGTAGAGCCATACATTTTTCTATTAAAAAAAGACCCTCTGGAAAAATTTTATATTTATATCATAATTTTATATTTCATTTTTATCCCTCTAGTCTAAATTCAAAATCCATCCAACATTTCAGCAAGAAGCCATATGGTTAGGCAATGATGGAAAGGGAAGTTGTCTGAGCATTCTCAGGTTGAGCACTGCCTGGTACCAATGGGGAAAACACAGCTTTTTAGGAAAATGATTCCACTCATACGCCAGAGCAATGTTGGAAGTCCGAGTACAGTGTGACTTTCTGGGTAACCCACATACTTGACTACGTCTCTGGATAATTTATATAGTGACATACTGACTTCCTGTATGCCTAAGGAAGATGGTGGAAGATGGTCCATGATCTTGTGAGGGCTGCTTGCTCTACTTCAGTAACTGACCCAGTTTATCAAGTGTCACAGGAAGCCCTTGGGTATCACTGGGATGCAGTTTCCTCATCTATAAAATGAGAAAGTTGGACCAGATGACCTCCAGGGTCCCTTCCAGCTCTAAATTAAGATCTGATAATCCTTCTCTCTTTTTTAATCTCCCTTTTTTCCACCAAGCCTTGCTCCTAGTCTACTTAAGCCCTGCCATAAAATGCAGGAATGCTTCCTTAATCAATCAGTCCCACCCAACGCTGAGCTCTTCTTCACTTTGTCTATCTTTAGCACATAAGAATCCAACTGCATGATTGTTGAGGTTTTCTTACACCTGTTGCTGAAGTAAGCACTTGGGGGGGAGTGTGTGTGTGTGTGTGTGTGTGTGTGTGTGTGTGTGTGTGCGCTTTATCTCTCTGAATAAACCACAAATGATTAATGGGCAGGTATCTCTCCTCCTGCCCCAATGGTATCTATACCTCCACCTCGTCATCTCTGAAGGGAGAACTTGCAAGAGATGGATACCAGAACTGGTCCCTAGGGAGGACCTTGGTCTGATGGGGGAAATAAAGTTCCTGCCCTCAGGGTCCCATACCCTTCTTGGGGAGAGAATATAAGCAGTAAGAAAGTCAGAGAGGAGACACATAAGATAGAAGAATGGCGTCAAGGTGGCAGAGAGGGCTTGATGCTATCCCTGCTCAGAAGCATCAGTTGGTGGTCTTAACTCAGTATTGGAGAATCCCAGAAAGACAGACTGGGGGTTGATGATGTCTATATTAATAAATAAAGGGATGGGGTTGGTTTAGTAAAGGTCAGAAGTGGTGGAGCCGTTATGGAGAAAGGAGAAAGGATGGGCCTTTCTGGTAAACAAACAGGATCCGAATCAGTCTGTGGACTGGGGGCATGATAATGGTGATGGTGATGCAGGTATGTGTATGTGCATGTGTGTACCCCCAAGCATGTGTATGTGGGGTTTTTTTGTAGGGCCTTAGCCTCCTGAGCTGGTCTTGCTTCCAGGAGGAGACTGATGGACTTTGGACAGGCAACCCTCCCCTCCCCATCCCAATGGCTTCGACTCCCACCTCAGCCCAGAACATAAAGCAGGTGGCAGTCTTCCCTTCTCTCCCCTCCCACCCCAGTTCTTGCCCCAGACTGTCTGGGCCCCAGATGTGGCCTTGGATTATGATGCTGTTCTAAGATTCCCTTCTTGGCCAAATGGTACTTCAGACATGCCCAATGGCCAGAGCATCCCCTTGTCTGCTTCTCTGGCCATTGGGAGGTGGGGGCGCTGGTCTTCTCCCACCTCCCACCTTTGGCCCAGGCTAATCCAGAGTTAATGATGAGGCCGTGTGTCGGCTGCCGGCCAAGAATATCCTGCATACTTTGGCCTGGCCATCCCTGGAGCCTGTTAGAGGGGCATGAATCACTGGCTGAACCTGCCAAGTGCTCACTTGGGACATGTTTGAAGCCCAGGCCTGTGCTTGGAGCAAAGGGGAAGGTGGTGGCTGGGTTGGGAGGGGAGCTGGCTATATGGACAGGATGGACACAAAAAGTCTCTTGAGCCTAATCCTGTCTGGGTTGGGGGATCTGATAGCCCCTTTCTTGGCAGCAACATGGAAATGATGTTATTCCGGAATCATACAATATTAGAATAGTAGATTCTGAGAATCTTAGAATATAAGAGCTAAACAAGGGTTGTCATCCCACCCTTCCATACCCTTTCTTTGCAGAGGGGGAAACTGAGTCTCAGAGAAGGGAACTGTCCTGCCTAAGGCTTCACAGTTAGTGGCAAGACTGGTCCTAGAAGCAGCTCTTCTGCCCTCCTTTCCATTGACCCATGCTGTTACTTTCTCTTTATATCCATCCTCCTCCCCACTCCCCCAACTCCATTCCAAACTCTCACATCCTGGGTGAGAAGAGGGTCATTGTTCAGTGAGGGAAAAGGCTGTTTTCTTTTCTTTCTTTCTTTTTTTCTTTCTTATAAACCCTTACTTTCTATCTTAGAATCAATACTAATACAATTACCTAGCCCTCACCACTCTTTTTCCTTGGAGAAGAGGAAGGTTCCAAGGTTCCAAGGAAGAAGAGTAGTGAGGGCTAGGTAATGGGGGTTAAGTGACTTGCCCAGGGTCACACAGCTAGAAGTGTCTGAGGCCAGATTTGAACCCAGGACCTCCTGTCTCTAGGCCTGGTTCTCAATCCACTGAGCCACCCAGCTGCAAAGGCTCTGTTTTCAAACTTCCTAATGGTGGGACTTTGGCTGGTACAGTGGGAAGAACTTTGACCTCAGAGTCACAGTCCTGGATTCAAATCTCAACTCAGCTATTTGTTATGTATATGACCGGGAGCAAATTCTTTCCCCTCCAAAGTTTCTTCTTCTATAAAATAAAGGGGGTTGGATGAGGGGGACCTTGATGATTCACTCTTCCCATTCTAAATCCTTCAGTTCTAACCTCCCAGATGCAAGCCATGGGGGTTACTCTTCTCTAAAGAGGGTAGAGTTCTGCTAGGGATTGGGAAGGATCTTTTCAAATTACCTTTGAACACTCCTGGGTGTTTGCTCTGACGTACCTGTGAGGGTAGTCTACCTTGGGGACTCTTCCGTGGGTGAACATTATATTGAATGGGAATAACTCTTTCCCTTGGGGTCAGGGCACTTGAGTAGCTTGGTAGATAGCAAGGTAAGCCTAGAGATGGGAGGTCTTGGCCTCAGATCTGGCCTCGGACACATCCTTCTTGTGGAAGCTTGGACAAATCATTTAGCCCCCAGTGCCTAGTCCTTACCACTCATCTGCCCTGGAACCAATACTCAGAATGGATTCTAAGACAAAACATGAATGGGTTTTTTAATTTTAATTTTTTATTTTGAATATTTTCCCCGTAGTTACATATTTCATGTTCTTTCCCTCTCCCCCAAACACCCCCCAACCCCCTTTAGCCAACTCACAATTTAAGTGGTGTTTTGTTTTGTTTTGTTTTTAAAGAAAAATTGTTTGGGGTCATCATAGACGTGATGTGACTAAAGAAATCTATGAGCCTTCTTTGGTGTGTGTGGGTGTGGGTGTGGGTGTGTGTAAGGGGGAGAGTATTATGACTTGAAGAAGTAAATAGAGGCAAGTTAATATGGTGGACATGTGGACACATTGCTAATATGGTGACATTATGGGCTTTGATGGCTGTTGAAAAAGGGTCAACAATCCAAAGTCTAAATAACCCTCTCTTAGAAAAAGAAACTGAAGAATTCCGAAGTGAACACCCAAAACAAAAACCTCCAGACCAGATGGATCTTCACATGCATTCTACCAAATGCTTAGAGAGCAATGAATTCCAAAGCACAGAAACCGTTTGAAAAAATTAGGTAAAGATGGAATCCTGCTCAATTCCTTCTCTGACACAATGAGGTCTTGAGAGGTAAAACAGAGGAGGGTCTCAGACACTTCCCAGCTGTGTGACCCTGGGCAAGTCACTTGACCCCCATTGTCCACCCTTACCACTCGTCCACCTAGGAGCCAATAGGCAGAAGTTAAGGATTTAAAAAAAAATTTTTTTTAATGAAATGCTTACTTTTTGTCTTAGTATTAATTCTAAGACAGAAGAGTGTCATGGGCTAGATAATTTGGGTTAAGTGATTTGCCCAGGCCAAATAGCTAGGAAGTATCTGAGGCCAGATTTGAACCCAGAGCCTCTGACCCTAATGAATATTGATGCAAAATTTTTAACTAACATCCTAGCAAGAAGATTACACCAATATATCACAAAGATCATGCAGTATCACCAGGATGTATTTATGCTAAGAATGCAGGGCTGGTTTACTAATGGAATGGAATCCCAGGTCTTCCAAATCCCTGGTGTGCAGTCCAGTCCCTTATAATTGATCAATAAACATTTATCAAGCCCTACTATGTGCTAGACCCTGGGTATTAAGAGACCTAATTGGTACAATCCCATGCTCTAGAGCAGCTTACATTCTCCTGGGGGGAGACAACATGTACATAAGTAAGGATGAGGGAGGGCCAGAACCTGTGATTTCATTGGTACGAGGAGCCCTTGGGTGAGTAAATTCCATCTTCCAATTCAGATCATTGGTTTCTCAGCAATTTATCATTTTAGAGAACTGACACTGAGTGACTTTCTCAAGGTCACATTTGACACAATGTGTCAGAGGCAGGACTTGAATTCAGGCCTTCTTGATTCTATCTGCTTTGACATACTACATGTATATATACAAAATACACATAAGGTAATTTGTTGGAAGACAGGAGGTTGGGAACTAACAACCAAAGAATGAAGGAAAGGCTAATTCGCTGGTTAGACAATCTGGTGCACTAGAAAGAATTCTGGTCTTGGCATGAGAATGAGCACTTATGGAGCATTTTGAGGTGGGCTAAGCTCTTGTCATATGTTATATTTTATTTGATACTCATAACAACTCTGTCAGGTTCCCATCTTACAGATTACCAAACCGAGGCTCAGAGAAAGATTAGTTTGCTCAGGATCATACAACTAGTCAGCCTGAGTTAAAATTTGAACTTAGATTTTCTAACTCCAATTCTAATCCAAATTACCAACTAGTTGCCAGATATGAGTGGAGAAAAGAGAAAGAAAGCAAGGAAGGAAGAAAGGAAGGAAGGAGGGAAGGAAGGAAGGAAGGAAGGAAGGAAGGAAGGAAGGAAGGAAGGAAGGAAGGAAGGAAGGAAGGAAGGAAAAGAAANTTTTATTGAGGCTAGAGAAGCCAAACAACTCCAGTTTCCTATTGGTGATCTCTAAGGTGGGTGATAAGGAAGGAGAGGGGTGGTCATAGAGGGAGTGGCAGAAGGAATGGGAGAGGCAGGAAGAAACAAAGTGAAAAAAAATAGGAAGAAAGGATGCTAGGGAGCAATGAAGGAAGGAAGGGAGGATAGAAGGAAGGAAGGCAGGAAGGCAGGAAGGAAGGAAGGCAGGAAGGAAGGCAGGAAGGAAGGAAGGAAGCAAGGAAGGAAGGAAGGAAGGAAGGAAGGAAGGAAGAAACAAAGAAAGGGAAGAGGAAGTGAAGGAGGGAGAGAGGAAGGAAATGTCATTTACTAAACATTTATTATGTGCTAAGCCCTCGGGGATAATATGCAGAAGTTAGATAGTCCCTGCCCTCAAGGAATTTACACTCTAATGGGAGAGACTAAGTTCTTGGAGAAAGGGATAGAACAGTTAGTTAACAAACTCTTCCCAGGTTTGTTAATGGCTGTTAGAGTCCCACCAGGGCAGAGGTCATCTAGTCCAGCACATCCCAATCTACAAATCCCATTTTACAAATTACATTGACAAGTGGCCATCCAGTCCCTTTTGGGAGGAAGTCTCCCCGTCCATGGAGAGGAAAGCCATAGCAGTCCTTGCCACTCTTCTATGGCTCTCATTATTAGGGATTTTTCCTAACGTGGAGTAAAAATCTGCCTCCTTGCAACTTCTCCCCCTTCTATTTCTTCCTGCTGGGCTCCAGCAGAGTGCCCAGGACAGGCCTCCAGACGCTGGAAGACAGCAATCATGCCTGGCTTTAGTCTTCTCCAGGCTGAATGTTCCCAGCCCCTTCAGTGGATCCTTGTGCAGCGAGGTCTCGGGCCCCTTTGCCCTCCTGGCTTTCCGCCTCTGAACAGGCTCCAGCTTGTCAATGTCCAGACCTGAAATGTGGTGCCCAGACCTGAGCACGGCACTAGATGTGGTTGCACCATATGTGATCACTTTGAGTGAAATCCATATTTGGCCTTGAAAATGAGATTGTCAAATCCCCTCTTCCTGGAGGCTCTTGCTTTTGATGTGATCCAACTTTTCAGGTCAAACACAATGTTAGAGCATTCTTTGCTTACCTCCTTCACTGACGCTTTTCCATCCTCCCAGGCAAGGCCTCTTGCCCTAGCTTCTGGCGACCAAGGAGGGCCTCTGTCCCAGTTCCAAGAGGAGCATGCCCTTTGGGCAGACACTGGTGTCTCCCTTTGGCTCTGCTGATAAGAACTGGGCATGCTTCAGGCTCCAAGACTTCCAGATAGGAGCCCATAGACCCTTCTCGAATGGTCTGGGCTTGAAGAGGAGACTGACCTTGAACAGATTGGGGCTTGGCAAGAGATCCAGGAGTGGAACAGGCAACTCCTAGAGGTTCTCATGACTTGCTGGAGTGCATCAGGTAGAAACTGAGGGGCAACTTGTCATGAATGTAGTAGAGGTGATTCCTGCCCAGGGAGGAGTTGAACTAGATGGTGAGGCCAGAGATTTTGATCTAAAAGGGATTCCATCTAATCCAGTGCTCCATTTTGCAAATGAAGAAACAGGACTAGAAAGGGGTAAATGACTTGTCTAAGGTCACCAAGGTAGTGTGAGGAAGTATTTGAAGCCAGATCTTCTGACTTCAGAGTCTTTGGACCATGCTGAGGTGACCCTTAATGTCACAGGACACTAGCTTTAGATCAAAATGAGACTCAGCGTCTGTTTAGTGAAGCTGAGGAGGAAATGGAAACCTAGAGAGGTTAAGAAATAACTTCTCTGGAATCCCACAGGTGGTGCATGTCAAAGGCATGTATTCATGGCTTTGAACCTCTTGATGCCAGATCTAGGATTCTTTTCATTCCATCACAATGACCGTTTCCAGTTCTAAGAGTCTATGATCCTGCTAGAGGTCAGGGCCGGTCAGGGACAAGCCTGAAGCCTTCTTCATACCTGGCTTCTTTCTTGATCTTCCTCATCCCCACTGGATTTTTTTTTTTAAGTTTTAAATTTTTTTAGAAAAAATGTCCATGGTTACATGATTCATGTTCTTACTTTCCTTTTCACCCCTCAAACACCTCCCCCCATAGCCGATGTGCATTTCCACCGGTTTTAACATGTGTCTTCTATCAAGACCTATTTCCATATTATTGATAGTTGCATTAGTGTGGTCATTTCAAGTCTATATCCCCAATCATGTCCACATCAACCTGTGTGTACAAGCACTTATTTTTCCTCTGTGTTTCCACTCCTGAATTTCCACTTCTATGAATGTGGGTAGCGTCTTTTCCATAAATCCTCCAGAATTGTCCTGGGTCATTGCACTGCTGCTAGTACAGAAGTCCTTAACATTTGATTTTACCACAGTGTATCCGTCTCCGTGTACAATGTTCTTCTGGCTCTGCTCCTTTCACTCTGCATCAATTCCTGGAGGTCTTTCCAGTTCACATGGAATTCCTCCAGTTTATTATTTCTTTGAGCACAATAGTATTCCATCACCAGCACATACCACAATTTGTTCAGCCATTCCCCAATTGAAGGGCATACGCTCATTTTCCAGTTTTTTGCTATCACAAAAAGCGCAGCTATAAATATTTTTGTACAAGTTCATTTATGATCTCTTTGGGGTACAAACCCAGCAGTGCTATGCCTGGACCAAAGGGCAGGCAGTCTTTTAGAGCTCTTTGGGCATAATTCCAAATTGCCATCCAGAATGGTTGGATTAGTTCACAACTCCACCAGCAATGCATTAATGTCCCAGTTTTGCCACATCCTCTCCAACATTCATTATGCTCCCCTGCTATCATTTTAGCCAATCTGCTAGGTGTGAGTTGATACCTCAGGGCTGTTTTGATTTGCATTTCTCTAATTATTAGAGATTTAGAACACTTTCTCTTGTGCTTATTGATAGTTTTGATTTCTTTATCTGAAAATTGCCTATTCATGTCCCTTGCCCATTTATCAATTTTTTATACAGTTGATTTAGTTCCTTGTATATTTGAGTAATTAGACCTCTGTCAGAATTTTTTGTTATAAAGATTTTTTCCTAGTTTGTTGTTTCCTTTCTGATTTTGGTTGCATTGTTTTTGTTTGTACAAAAACTTTTTAACTTAATATAATTGAAATTATTTATTTTACATTTTGTAATTTTTTCTAGTTCTTGCTTGGTTTTAAAATCTTTCCTTTCCCAGAGATCTGAAAAATACACTATTCTGTGTTCACCTAATTTAATTATAGTTTCCTTCTTTATATTCAAGTCATTTACCTACTCTGAATTTATTTTGGTGTAGAGTGTGAGATGTTGATCTAAAAGTAATCTCTCCCATATTGTTTTCCAATTTTCCCAGCAGTTTTTGTCGAATAGTGTATTTTTGTCCCAAAAGTTGGGCTCTTTGGGTTTATCACACACTGTCTTGCTGACATCACTTACTCCAATTCTATTCCACTGATCCTCCCTTCTGTCTCTTAGCCAGTACCATATTGTTTTGATGACTGCTGCTTTATAATATAGCTTAATATCTGGTGCTGTTAGGCCCCCTTCCTTCACTTTTTTTCATTATTTCCCTTGATATTCTTTTTTTTTTTAAAACCCTTACCTTCCATCTTGAAGTGAACACTATGTATTGGTAAGGGTAGGCAATGGGGGTCAAGTGACTTGCCCAGGGTCACACAGCTGGGAAGTGTCTGAGGCCAGATTTGAACCTAGGACCTCCCGTCTCTAGGACTGGTTCTCAATCCACTGAGCTACCCAGCTGCCCCCAATCCCTTGATATTCTTGATCTTTTGTTCTTCCAAATGAACTTTGTTATATTTTTTCTAATTCAGTAAAAAAGTGTTTTGGTAGTTTGATAGGTATGGCACTAAACAAGTAAATTAATTTGGGTAGAATGGTCATTTTTATTATGTTAGCTTGTCCTACCCATGAGCAATCAATGTTTTTCCGATTGTTTAGATCTAGTTTTAATTGTTTGGAAAGTGTTGGATCTGGCCTTCCTTACAACCTTGGGAGCCTGGGGTTAGGGGTGGTGAGTAAATTCTGCTCCTAGGGGAGCTAGGAAGGACAGATAATGAGACCAAGTCACACTTGGCAGATAGACTTTAGAAGGTAAAGAGTGCACTGGCTTGTGCAAAGGATGCAATTTTGGAATGAGGGGGAGAATGGAGATCAAAATGGCTGAGGTTCATTGAAAGAAATCCTACCTCTGACACTCAGTACCTGCATAACTGTGGGCAACTCATTTAACCTCCTTTGAACCTTAGTTTCCCATTGTGAAATGGGGTCTCTTCCAATTCTAGAGCTACAATCTGGTAAATTTACTACCTGTGTGACCTTGGGTAAGTCACTAAGCTTCCCTGGGCCTCAGTTTTCTCATCTGTAAAACAAGGCAGATGGACTTAGCCTTCAGGGTCCCTTCCTCTCTGGTTCAAGGACCCTATGACCTCAAGGTCTGGAAGGAACTTAACACATGAGATCTCTTCTCCTTTTGGGGAAATATCGCCTGCTGGCCACACTTAACGGGTTCAGTCCTGATGCCTCAGAACACTGGATCTGTCTCCCATGACCTTGCTTTGAGAAAGTGAAGAAAGGGGACCGGGTGGGGAGAAGGAGGGGGAGAGAGTGAGAGAGATGTCATTTGTGCAATCCACATCCAATGTGTTTGCAATAACAGAAAAATGGGAAAAAATTTTAATTTAATTTTTACAGCGCCCGGGGGAGAGCCACCAAAGCACTCGCCGGCGTTCCAACCGTTGGGTCAGCTGCAGCTGCAGCTGCTGGACCTTCTGAGGTTGCTGTGGGAGTGGTCTGGTGTGATCCTCCAGGCCCCTCCACCCCCATGAGCCTGTCATTGGGCCTGAAATGCCCACCACCTCATGGGGGCCTTCTAGAGACATGTGCATTCTAACTATGTCCAGGCATCAAGCTGCAGGATGGGCGTGCTGACACATTAGTGGGGATTATCAGCAGGATTCACCCATTAGCACCCATTGTCACTCTAGCAGAGGGATCCTCCCGGAGGGAATGCTCCCTAGGACCTCCATATTTGAGGAGAAGGGAAGGGAAAGCACTGAGTGTAGGTGAGGATAGGCTCAGTTGGGCCCCATCTTGGGGATGGCTGATGTATTAAGAGTACTCAAAGGAAGAAGGGGTCCTACTTGGCTCGCTTTACAATTATCCCCAGAAGAATGTTGCTTTCTTGTGGGTCCTTCCCTGGGGTCGAGGGAGTAATAGCTGGGTCTGGAATTCCTAAACTTGATGCCACCTGCAGATGCTAGTTTGTGGAGGTGGAGTGGGTGAGGGTTTCTCACACTTCCCCACTTCTTCTTCCCACCAATCTGACTCCATGTACAACTTTCATTCTTCGATGATTGCTGATATCCCTTGTCTTACCTTACTTGTCAGTCTTTCTCCTAAGTGCCCTAGATCACCCATCAGCTCTCAGGATCACCTCTAGGCACCCTAGTCTCCCCACCATCTTCCAAGAGCAGTCCAGCCCCACACACAGCCTCTCTGGGGCACGAGTAACTCTCACCACTAAGGAGATGAAGACCCATGTATGTCCACAGAATTAAGAGTTGCAAGAGACCCATTCATAGGACCATCGCAATTAATGTCCTTAGGACACTGCTAGCTTCAAGGGTTGGGGTGGATTTTTAGATTCCAGAATAGCTTTTGACCAAGGTCTGCTCTCCATCTTTCCCTCAATTCAGATTGATTTAAATCAACCAACCTTTCCTGAGTGCCTACTATGAGCAGGGCCCAGGGATATAGATGTTAAGTCCCACTTCCTGCCCTCAGGGAAATTCCAATGAAGCAACTGCATCTCGAGCATCAAATCTTTTTAATTCTTAAGGTTCTCTCCGCCTCCCCCTTTTCCTTCTGGGATATTTACTTGTTCCACTCCATCTAGTTTGTTCCCAGTTGATGCTTCATATTTCATCTAGACATCTACCGAGCATTGCCTCATCATCTGCTGTGCTGCCATGAGTGTCCCCTCCTCTCCGTACCATCTACTGTCCTTTTCCTACCTCTTGCTCTAGTCTGGAGATTCTTTTTTGTATCCTGGACCCCTTTGGGTATCTGGCAAAGTCTATGGATCCCTTCTCAGAGTAATGTTGAGATTTTTACTATATAAAAAATATATAAGTTTATATAAATTCTATATAAAATATATATAATATGTAAACTATAATGTAAAATAAATTACATAGATTACAAAGAAAACCAATTATATTGAAATAAAGCTGTCAAAATATACATATAATACAAAAACAAACAAACAAGCTCACAGCCCCCAGGTTAAGATATAATAACCAAATCAGTACCATTGTAGCATCCCCTTTGGGCAACTTCCCAACTCTCAGTAGAAAGTTTGCAAGTTAATCCATAGGAGAATGACTCCATTGGGTTCTATGGAGAATCTTGTGAATTATTACTCCTGTTACTGAAGCTCAAGAGCCCCTAGTAGTGTGCTTCTAATCAAGAATTAGTCAGAAGACTCAATTAGTTCTTGGCAAAGACTTAAGATGACAGAGAAAGAAGAGTAGGTCTAAATCATTCTTCCCATAAACCTATGACACATTCTCCCACAAATATGTACTGTGTCCATGTGAGCTCAGAATCAAACTCAAACCCGATAGTACAATGGCAGTGAGCCAGAGCAACTTACAACTTCTGGTACAACAATGTCTTGGAAGTCTTTTCTTCGTAGCGTCTTCATTCAGCTCCCTTAGGGTATAGTATCTCTGTTGGGTGGGTTGTTCGGGTCTAGAAGTGCCTTTTCTCTTGGAGAGTCCTCCCACAGGGTTTCCTAGGGTCTCTTGTCTGTGGTCCAATTCTTTATTGCTGGGAGTCATGATCCTTGCAGCTATTTCCTCAATGGACTGTCCTTCCCAAGCTTCAAGTACTGGATGATTGGCATTTTTTAAAAATATAAAACTCCAAGGATTATGCCTGATTCTTTCACTAGTCATTAGACACTTGCTATGTGGTTTCATTCAATGGCTAACTGATTAAATAATTTA
The DNA here is from genome assembly GCF_016433145.1 of Gracilinanus agilis. Lineage (NCBI taxonomy): Eukaryota > Metazoa > Chordata > Mammalia > Didelphimorphia > Didelphidae > Gracilinanus > Gracilinanus agilis. Next base: position 500,988,563 of record NC_058133.1, on the reverse strand, counting down.
ATTGAACCCTGTGTTGGGATTAAAGATAACTCCTTTCACTCCTCCATTACTTTTTTGGATTATTTTCCAAGCTTTCTGTGATTATATCAACTGAAAAAGCAGGGGACAGAGAACCCACAACCCCTTCCTTATACAGCCATTGCCTTAGCAAAGTCTATTAATGACTGCCCAGTGGATCAACTCACCATCCCAGCCTGACTCCTTAGTCCAAAATTCCCTTCCTTGGTCCGCACTTGCCTGTATTTCTCTCCCTGTTAGAATACAGGCTCCTGAGAGCATCTCAGGAGAAATTCTCCCAATTCCAGGTTCGGGGTTCTTTACTGACATTTGCCATGGTTCCCTGTATTTTTTTATTTTTTAAGAACTACTTGTGTCTGCACTTGTATAACCTGTATTGAATTGTGTGCTTTTTCAATGAGAGGCAAAGGGAAGGAAGGTGGCAGAGAATTTGGAACTCAGGATTTTAAAAATGAATGTTAAAACTGTTTTTATATGTAATTGGAAAAAAAAGAAATGGTGAAAGAAAAAAGAATTGCCTGAGACCTATATTTCCATGGCAAGGGGGCAGGGGGAAAGGGTGGTATTCTTTGTGGATGGTGGTGATGAGGGACCTGGCTGACCTTTTTAGAGGTTGTTGAATCACTGTAGTATGGGATTTCTGGGTTCTGAGCCCTTGGGCCTGGGCATTCACCTTAGAGAGGTAATAGAGAAATACCATTATAAACTATAAACTCCACAAAAAGAAGAGCCCATTATGACCGAAGGGTACTTGATGTCATTCTTAGCAGAGCACTAGGGGGCTCAGATTTGGAAAATTCCAATCCAAGACTAGCCATAGCCAAGACTCTTTCTAGTCTTCCCTCTAGAGGCTGGATATTTGTGGGGTTGACTTAGCTAGGAAGGACCGCTGAAGGTTAAGAACTCTGACTCGAACCCTTCCCCTCAAGGATTATGTTACCGAAGGAAGTCAGAGAGTTTCTTTCTGGAGGCATGGTGGGGTTGTAGACTTCTTAGGGATGGAGGTGGTTTAATGGGCAGCTTGATGAGCCAAATTGCCTTTGGAGAGAGAATTGACCCTATTGCAGAGGCAAATGAATGGCTGCAAGCAGCCAGAAAACCTGGGTTCTAATGATAATTTCATATATTTAGAAATGGAAGGGATCTCAGGGGCTTTTTAAGTTCATTGTCCTCATTTTATAGGGAGGCTCAAAGAAAACTATGAGTTGGCCAAGGTCACCCTGCTAGCAAGTATCAGAGATGGAAAAAGCCTCTACATAAGGATAGTTCTGGGAATCCTGGATCTAGAAATATAAGGGACAACAGTGTTCATCTACTCTAATCCCCTTCATTTAACAGCTGGGGAAACTGAGGCCAAGAGAACTTACATGATTTGCCCAGGGTCACACAAAGGTGAGATTTGGACTCAGATCCTCTGTCTACCAAGCCTGCGATTTTCTCTGCTGTACTTGGCTTTTCTATCAGCTCAGGAGGTGACCTTGGACAAGTCATTTCCACTCTGAAGGCCTCTTCAGTTCCTTTCGCTATGAAACAGGGAGAGGTGACCTCTTGAGGTCTCATACGGCTTTCCTGATCTATGATGCCTTGTTTCCCATTTCAGACTTGGGGTTTCTTCCCAGCAGAAACACACATAACGGAGTTCCCTTGTCATGTAGGGGAAATCAGTAACTTTGGGGATGGGAGGAACCCAAAGAGGAGGGGTCAGCTGAAAGAGGGCCAGGGTCTCGGGTAATCCCTTTACGGACCAGCTTTATGGACCAGCAAGCCTGTGGCCGGCACTCCCACCCAGGGCTAGGCCCCCCCTTCCTAGGTTGCTAAGCTGGAAGTCTAGGGTCCAAGTTTTACGGAATCCTCCCACCCCCACCTAGCAGCTGGCCCACCCCAGAGACAGTCTTCCCTGTCCTGTGCCAGCCACAGAGGCGTTTCATGAGTGAGATAGCAGCCACGAGGCCCTCCCAGCCCGCTGGATGGAGCTGAGCAGATGCCGAAGGATGAGCCTAGAATCCGCCCTCCCCAAAGTCTCCAAAGACTAGCCCATGGCCAAGAACTGGGGCCCATCCTCAGCTCATCCTCTTTGTCTTCTCCGTGGGGTCCGGCCCAGCCGACTGTCCCCTCCGCCCGCGGGCCCCTGCCTCCTTTCCCTAAAAAGCCCATTTCCCAAGCCTGGAGGGCTCCCTAAGGTTCAGGCAAGGCTCCATCCGCACCTCTTGGAGAGAGACCTCGCCTTTCCTCCCTCCCGCCTCCCTTACAAGCACCCCGTTGGGGTTCGCCCCTGGAGTAGGAGGCGGGAGCAGGCCAGCAAGTCACAGGGAGGTAGTTCGGTTCAGAGGTTAAGTCACGGAGGCAGGAGACATGGGGAGGTCAGTGTAAACAGGAGGCCCCCCTAGAATACCAGGAAGCCAGAGGACAGGGCTGAGATGAGAATTCAGGGTGTCAGACCAAACGGTCAGGGACGGAATTCAAGATGAGTCAGAGTCAGGGTACAGAGATCTAGATCGTACGGTCCAGAGATAGGAGCCCAGACACTGGAGTCGGGGGATCTGGGTTCAAAATTTGCCTATTGTGCTCATCATCTGGTGACTTTAGATCAGTGATGGGCCAGATGCGGCCCCCTGAAATGTTCTATCCGGCCCCACGACATTATTCCTAATCTGCTGAATACAACGAGTAGGATACAACACAATGAAACTTTAAAAGAGTTGCCTTAGAAACAGACTGACTGATGAGCATTTCCTTTCCTTTGGCCCCTCTTTAAAAAGTTTGCCCATCACTGCCGAGGCAATGGGGGTCAAGTGACTTGCCCAGGGTCACCCAGCTGGGAAGTGTCTGAGGCCAGATTTGAACCCAGTACCTCCCATCTCTAGGCCTGGCTCTCCATCCCCTGAGCTGCCCAGCTGCCTCCTTCCTTTTTCTTTCCATTGTACCATGTTCCCCCCCCAGATCCTTTGGAAACAAGGATGGGACGTCCTGAGCTATCCGCACTCTCCTACCCGCTCCCACTTGTCACACAATTCGGTGCTGGTCTTTGGTGATTGGCCAGTGAGTTGGGAATTAGTATGGAATGCAGTTAAAAATCAGCCTGGGAACAGGATCAGGGGTCCGCCTGCCGCTGGTCTTCGGGGTCGGGGTCTGATCAAGGTTTGGGCTCAGTTTGTGCTGAGAGTCCGTCTGTGACTCAGGTTGGAGGCCTGCGAGCTGAAGGCTCTCTGGCTGGGGTGGTGATTCTGACTCCAGGTCAGACTGTGGCTCGGGTCAGTGGGGTCAGTTTGGGGCTGAGCCATCTGTGTGGAAAACTGGCCAGAGACAGTCCCCGACACCTCGGCCTCCTCTCCAGCGCTGGGTTTCTGACCCGGGTAGACGCCCGGTCAAAGGAACCCCGAGCCGGCTTAGCCAGCCCCGGGGCCCAGGGCACCCATGGCTGGGGGACGGAGGGTGCCCTGAGCCTGAAGCCACCGTCCCCGGAGGCTCAGGCCCGGCCCAGCTCCTTGGAGCTGCGCACGGACAGGATGGAAGGCTCCTCGCCGGGTTTGACGGCTGCTGGCCGAGCCGGCCCGACATTCCTCGTGACTGATGGTGCGCGGCCGACGTGGGGCCGGAGCCAAGGCCTGTGGACAGGTTTTTTGCGTTAGGGATTTGGAACGGTCTCCGGGTAGGGACTGCAGAAGTGGTTGCAGTTCAGAGCCCTTGGCTATGCGTGAGCTCATCTTACCCTTGGCAGGCCTGGGACCTCGAGGCAGGTTGGAAAATTTCACACTTGTTGTTGTCAAACTGCTGCCTCGTCCGCCTTGCTGAAGCTCTGTGGGGTGCGGAGGTGGGAGGTGGGAGGTGGGAGGTGGGAGGTGGGGGCTCCCTCCAGCAGCCCCCCTCCCTGTCCCCCGGCAGGGCCCAGATCTCCAGACTCCGGCTCCCCATCAGGGTGTCCAGCTGGTCCTTTAGCCATCACCTGCTCGGCTCCTCCCTCGTTCCACCCGGCTAAGACTCTCCTCTCCATCCGTCCATCTCTTGTCCGTCCTGCACACAGCCAGCCACGCTTACCTTTAGTCCTCCTTCCCTGCCTTTGGCCACGCCATTCTCCTTTCCTCGGAGCACCCTCTCAGCCCTTCGCAATCCTCCCCAGACACCCTTCGGTTCCCCAATTCAATCTGAAAAGCCTCCTTGGCACCCATCACTGGGCTAGACAAAGCTGAGAAGTGGCACAATCCATCCCTTCCCTGCTGGGCCCATTCCTCCTTCTCTGTGTTCTCCCCGATCCGATCTCTAAGCACTTACTGGCAGGACCGGCCTCCTACATAGTTTGTCCGTTGTTCATGCCTCCTCCCTTCCCTCCCTTCCTTCCCCCTCCTCCCTAATATCAGAGGAGCGAAGCGAACCCTCCCAGGCAGGGCTGGTATCTTTTCCTAGATTCGTGTTCTGGATGGCCCCAACTGGAAGAGATTAGCCAGCCCAGAGAAGGGAACCACCTGACCAAGTCATAGGAAATGCTGAAATCCAGAGCCTCTTATTTTACAGAGAAGGAAATGGAGGCTCGTTGAAAGGAAGTCATTGCCCAGCTGGGTGACCCTGGGCAAGTCACTTGACCCCCATGGCCCACCCTTACCACTCTTCTGCCTTGGAGCCAATACACAGAAGTTAAGGGTTAAAAAAAAAAAAAAAAAGAAAGAAAGGAAATCATTGCCCCAAGGTTATAGAGCCAGTAAGCAGTGGGGATTTGAACCTAGGTCCTATGAATGCTGAATTGAGTGAACATTGGACTTCTTCCATCAGTTGATGAGTGCTAGAGATGAATCTCAAATTATATGGAAGGGGGCAGCAAGATGACCTAGAATCAGGCCTAGAGATGGGAGGTCTTGGGTTCAAATCTGACCTCAGCCACTTCCCTGCTGGGTGACCCTGGGTAAGTCACTAACTCTTACTGCTCTTCTGCCTTGGAACCAACACAGTACTGGTCCAGAGTTGGAAGGTAAAAAATATCTATGGAAAGGGATCTGGATTTAAAGGCAAAAGACCTGAGTTCTATTCCCAGCTCAGGTACTTATTCCTATCAGTGTAACTTTGGACAAGGTCCTTATCTTGCTTCTCCTAATCTTGGTTCATCAACCAAATTGGGGCTTGGGGGTAAATCATCTTCCAATTCTCCTCTAGCTCTAGACCTCAGATGCTATGACCCCCTGCTCTTTCCTCTGTCCCACACTCATGCTTCAGGTTTCCCCCTAGCGTAGTTTGGCATAGCTGGGCCACATACGAGGTACCCCAAACCTTCTTAGTGATCAGTTATGTATCGCTTCCCCAATGGCCTGCTTACTTGTCCTGGTCCACAGAATTCCATCTCCCTCCTCTGTGCCTTTGTCCAGGGGACTTCCCATGCCTAGAATGTCCTCCCTCTTCACTTCCACTCACAGCCTCCTCAGCTTCCTTCCAAGTTCAGTTCTGGTGATGCCTCCTCACTGGTACTATTTTTTTCCTCTTGTTCTTTTTAAAAAACTTTCTTTTGTTTCTTTTTCAATTATGCATCAGAATCTTCTTTTTTACTGGTATCTTCCTTGAGCCCTTCACCACTAGCCATTCCCACTCTCGTCCTCTAGCCTTTATTGTCCTTGATCAGTCATGGCCCACTCTTGGTGACCTCATCTGTAGTTTCCTTGGCAGAGATATGGGAGTGGTTCATCATATCCTTCTCCAGTTCATTTTACAGATGAAGAAACTGAGGCAAAGAGGGTATTGTGCTTTGCCCAGTCAGTATTTGCCCAGCTAGTGATTTGCTCAGCTATCTGAGGCCAAGTTTGAACTCTTGAAGATGTCTTCTGGGTTCCAAGTCTAGCAGGCCACCTAGATGCCTCATAAGACTAGCTTTCATTCATTCATTTATTTGTTTGTTTGCCTGTCTGCTCATTTATTTATTTACTTGTTTGTTTGTTCATTTATTTATTTATTTGTTCGTTTGCTTATTTATTTATCTGTCTATCTATCTGTTTGTTTATTTTTAAACCCTTACCCTCTGCCTTAGAACTAATACAGTGTACTGGTTCTAAGGCACAAGAGCAGTGAGGGCTAGGCAATGAGGGTTAAGTGACTTGCCCAGGGTCATAAGACTAGCTTTTATATGGTGCTTTTGAAGGTTTGCAACTTTCCATGTTATCTCACCTGCCCCTCACTGCAGCCTTGTGAGATAGGGGCTCTTATTATCCCATTTTACAGATGAGGAAACTGAGGCAGGCAGCCGTTGGACTTGCCCAGGGTCTCACAGCTCTTCTGAACACTAAGCACTCTACCCACCCACCCCCAAATCCCTAAAATATTTTGCTGAATTGACTGGCTGACCAACTGCCAAACCAGTGACAACAAAGATGTGGCCCCTTGTCCTCAGTCTAGCTAGGGAGACAAGATTCTGGTCTTGTACAATGAGAGCACCACAGCCACTTGTACTTAAATTGCTGAGTTGTGAGGCAGATACCCAGAATTTTCCTGGAGTCCAGAAAGGGAGAGATCCTCATGGGTTGCAGTAATCAGGGCAAGCTTCCTGGAAGAGATGGTACTTGGACCTGGGCCCTGAAATATGTGGTCAGTGGCATGTCTGCTCCGCTGGCTCCAGACACCCTACAGAGAGCTCGTGCGATAGCTTCCTGCAGATGTTTGAGCTGGAGGGAAGAATCCCCGCTTGCTTGGGGGAGGGAGAGGCACACATTTGCCCACTGGGTCCCCCCTGCCCCATGCCATCAAGTCGGAACCAGGTGATCACGGCAGGGAAGAGGGGGACTGGTGGGGGTGGGGAGTCCAGCCTCAGGGCCCCTCCAAGAAAAGACTTGAATGGACTCCTGTGTGAAGAAATGGGTCAGCCTGGCTGCCATCTTCTGAGCCAGCTTTCTGTCCACTCTGACATACTGAACCATTTAGAATGAATTTCACGCTTAGTCCCCTAATTGAGAACATCTTCATGTTCGTTTGGAAAAACAGAGGTCTTGCTTCAGCCCTCCTGAAATCAATTGGAAACAAACGCTCCCTTCCCCCCAGGGTCCTTCAAGGAGAAAACAAGACCCAAGCCAAGCAAGCCAGGGGGACGCGGTAGCGCCACTTCCTGGGGGAGCTCAGCCTGGAGGCCCAGGTGAGGACGCTTCCTCTGTGGGCTTTGGTTGGCAGCAGCCGGAAGCTTCCCTCGCTTTTCTGGGTGGCCTTTGGCAAAATGAAAGCAGTATGGAAGGCTCAGGTCTCTTTGGTCCCACAGGCATCCCTCTGTTTGGTTTCTTTGGAGGGAAGCAAAAGAGGCGGCTTGAAGAGTTTGGTTAACCTGGTATAAGTGGAACCTTGGGTTAATTAACGGAACACTCGTCTTCTCTGCTGGGTGTCCAAGCTCCTTGGTCTTGCCTTCAAGGCTCCTTGCAATCTAGTCTTGACATACTAGAGGATCGAATGACCACATCGAATGGGAAGGGATCTTAGAGGCTATCTGGTCTCCCGTCCCCACCCTTCTGGTTTCCACAGGTGTCCAGGAAGATTTGCCCAAGGTTACACAGGAAGTTAGTGTGAGGTAGGATTTGAACCCATTCCAAACTTTCTTCTTTAAGACCCCTTCAAATACAAGACCTGCATATGCTCCTCAGCTCTAGATCTCTTCTGTTTTCAAGTAATATCCGTCCCCAAATTCCCTAATGCCTAAACCCCAAGTTGTAGGTCACAGACTTCCTCATCCAAACCTTCTTCAACTATTCCAGCCCACAGGCAAAACTCACAGCTCTGGTTTCTTCCATCAGAAAGGCAGAAAGAAACGTAGAAGTCATCTGATCCCCTAAATTTACCAATTAAGAAACTGAGGCATTGAGAAACTAAGGACCTAAGTAGCCAGGGTAACATAACTTTTCAGCATTTGAGGTAGGATTTGAACGGAGAACCTCTGCCTGCAAAGCCTATGCTTTCCCTCCTAGGGTAGGATGGGCTTTAAAAGCTAAACAAAGGATTTGACATTTGATCCAGGAGGTAGAAGGACCATTGGGGCTTACTGAATAGGGAAATGATGTGGTTCGACCACACTTTGGCAACCCAGTAGACCAGAGATTGGGGAATAGGGAGCCTCAGGAGAAAGAGAGCCGCATGGGTGTCCTTAGCAGAACAGCGAGGATGACGATGATGCTGAAATACCCCTCGGGGCTATCAGCCCCAGTGACTGGAGCCATCCCTGAGCTTAATGATTTCCGGCCCTGCTCCTTGTCTGAAAACATCCAGACAGCCTCTTTGAGAAGTTCCCTGGAATGGTGGCTGCCAGACAGCAGAGACGGATCCCAGGGACAGCGGAGGACACAGCTGAACAGCGAAAAACATGAAACTGGGTCTTACAAAACAAAGCAAGAGACAGTCAAAATATAAACAGTTCCCCCTTGTAAACAGCACAGCCATTCGATTGTGAAATGGAGCACCATGACATTCAGAGACATCCAGTTAGGAAACTTTTTTTCTTTTAATAAAATAAAACAATTTGGACAGGATGAGGCTGTGAGGAGGCAACCAATGGATTTGGAAGTCGTAAAACCCCATCCTGGTCCTGGGTGGTAGCACTGGATTCACAGGGTATCTAGAGGGGACCTCAAGGATCTCAGGCTGACCCTTCCTCATTTTACCAAAAAGAGAAAGTGAAACTCACAGAGCCCATCTCATCCCCAAAGACCTTCAATGAATAAATGAGAGCGGCAGGACTTAAAACCAAGTCTGCAGACCCTGGGACCAAGGTTCTATTACCCTAGGCTGCCAACTGGAGACGAGTCATTCTGTGAGCCTCAGTTTCCTCATCTGTGAAATGGGGGTGATCATAATTCCCCTGCCTACCTCACAAGGGGTGCTGTGAAGGCTCAGCTCAGATGGTGGATGTGAAAGTGTTTTGCAAAGCTTGGGGGGAGACATGGAAAAACAAAAAGAAATATCTATTGAAAATGTTGGCTGGACAGTGGAGTCAGGGGCACAAGATGTTCCCTCTAGATGTAACATTCTATGACTTACAAATGTCACATGCAAACAGTTGTTTACACACTGTCTCCCCCTCAACCACCACCAGTGGTATGTTGGTAAATGTTTAACAACTGGATCTCTGGGGGGAAAACGTACCCGTGATCCACTTTTAGAATGGAGCCTGCATGATGAATATTTTTTTCTCTTCATTTTTGTAAGTCAAGACAATCAACAAAACAATAAATCAAGCCCTTGTTTGTAACGTATGCTGATTTCTAAAGTGTAAAGAATCACAATGAAAATTTAACAATCGGCTCAGAGCCCATTGGAGCTGGCTCCAGCCACATCTCTGCTCCATTTTTACTGTGGTTCAGTTGTTTGAAGTTCTGTCTGACTCCTCCTGACTCCATTTGGGGATTTTCTTGGCAGAGACACTGGACTGGCTCACCATTTCCTTCTCTAGCTCATTTGACAGATGAGGAAACTGAGGCCAACAGGATTAAATGACTTGCCTACATTCATATAGCTAGTATGTATTTGAGGTCACATTTGAACTCAAGACTTCTTGACTCAAAGCCCAATACTCTATCCACTGAACCACACTACCACCTGTTTTAGTACCCCCAACTCCTTTTACTACCTCCAACTCCTTTTACTAATTATACAATGGCTTAAACCAGAGCCACCTACGTATGACAGCGATAGGTATGAGGGGATGTGGCTCCAGGGTCATTCAGGGTGAAACTCTACCCAATGGACTCTTTGCTGAGGGTGGACAGTCAGAGAAGGGCAGCCATGTAGACCTTCATCCCTAGAAACTTCTCCAAGGGGTACTATTTATGAAAGGGGGATTAGGTCCTGGACACCAAATGCTGGCACAACTCAAGAGCCAATTGTTAAATTTTCAGCGTGAGCATTTACACCTTGGAAATGGGCACAGGCTAAGCATCAAGGATTGGCTTATTGTTTTGTTGATTATTTAGCCCTAAGAACACAACGGAGAAAATGTTAATAACGTAGATTAACCTTAAACACGTATGCTGGAGGTGTGGCATTTTTTCTCCTTAGAAAGTCGGTTATTAAATATTTCATAGCACATCCCTGGACTCCATCTTTGTCTCATCTTTGTACCATAGACAAAGGTGGTCACTTAAAGTGATATGAACTAAACAGGAAAGTCTGGCAACAATCACCTTCTTTGTCCTTTTGGCAGCAGAACTTAGGGGAGGAGTAACAATCAGTTTGTTGGTGTCATGGTCCCCAGTGCTGGTTCTGACACTGTGATCTTGGGAAAGTCACTTCCCTTTCTTTGGCCTCAGAGGTCTTTGCTTCTCTGAAATGCAGCAGATGGGCTGAAAAATTTCTCATATTCCTTTTGCAATCTCCAAATGTCACTTACAAACAGCTGTTTGCATCTTTTACTCTCTAGCACTAGGAAAGACTGGTTTTAGAAGGGAAGGAATGGGGTGCCTGTGAGACCCTGGATAAGTCCTGTAACCTTTGTAAGCCTCAGTTTCTTTATCTGTAAACTGAAGGAGATTGGATAATTTCAAGTCTCTTCTATCTGATCTATCTCCAAGGCATGCTTCAGCTTTCTCTGCTTGGCAACCAAATTGTTCTAGTCTGGTGGCCTCATTCCAAAATGAAACAAAGAGGAGAGACAGACAGAAAGAGACAGAGACAAAGGTAAAGGTAAAGAGGGAGACAGAGACAGACAGAGGAAGAGATAAAAAGATACAGAGAGGCAAAGACAGAAAGGAATGGAAGAGGAGAGAGGGAGACAGAGGCAGAGAAAGATGGAGACACAGAGAGATGCCATTTTATGGTGGAGAAGCAGAGAGAGGCAGAGACACCCAGAGACAGAGATAAAGAGATACAGAGACAGAGAGGAAAGAAAGGAGAGAGGGAGACAGAGACAGAGAAATATAGAGACACAGAGAGATACCATTTTATGGTGGAGAAACAGAGAGACAGAGACACCCAGAGACAAAGTTAAAGAGATACAGAGACAGACAGAGAGGAAAGAAAGAGGAGAGAGGGAGACAGAGACAGAGAAAGATAGAGACACAAAGAGATGCCATTTTGTGGTGGAGAAACAGAGAGAGAGACAGAGACACCCAGAGACAAAGATAAAGAGATGTAGAGACAAACAGAGAGGAAAGAAAGAGGAGAGAGGGAGACAGAGACAGAGAAAGATGGAGACACAGAGAGATACCATTTTATGGTGGAGAAACAGAGAGAGACAGAGACACTCAGAGACAGAGATAAAGAGATACAGAGACAGAGAGGAAAGAAAGAGGAGAGAGGGAGACATAGAAAAAGATAGAGACAGAGACACTGGTACTGTGGTAGAGAAACAGAGACAGAGATAGAGACAGAGGAGAGAGAGAAGAGGGGAGAAGGAAAGAAAGAGAAAGGGACGTGTGCGTACGTGTAAGTAACTGCCTGATGTGGAATTAACTGAACTGTGAGCAATGCAAGAGAGGGTCGAAGGAGTGAGAACAGCCTGTGTGTAATCCCTCTGAGGAGGAAGAAAGGAGGTGGTGGGGACTTGCCAGTAAGTTAGACAGCTCCTTGCTTTTTCCCACCACCTCCTTTCTTCCCCCTCCAGGAGATCACATCCAGGCTGTTCTCACTCCTGTGGCTCTCTTTCACTGCTCACAGCTCAGTTAATTCCACATCAGGAAATTACTCACACGGATACACACATCCTCTCTGACTCCCTTTACCCTTCTGGTCTCTCTTCCAACATCTGTCATCTCACCTCAGGAAAGTCTTTCTTTTTGACTTTCCCCCCTGCCTCCTTTTTCCCTTTACTGCATTTCTGGGCCAAGAAAAGACCGAATCATGACTGATGATGTGAGTGGTGCGCTAGCAAGGCACCTACGTCCAGGAAAAGGCAAGCCAGCACTTTGAAGTGAAATTAGACACAATCAAGACCCAGCATCGTAAGCCTCCCAAACCCTTGAAAGCATCCCGAATCTCCATGGATGTGTCTCTTTACCTTCTTATGTTCTTCCCATTGTTTTCCCTCCAGGCACTAGCATTTAGGCTAACCAAAAATAAATAAATAAATAAATAAATCTGAATTTAGTACTATTTGTTTTCATTTCTCTATATTATGAATGAAATAGTAATACCTCGCATTTCTATAGCACTTACATGTTGGCGAAGTGTTATTCTCCTGGCAGTTGTGTGAGGCAGGCAATGGGAGTTCTTATCTTCTTTTTACTGATGAGGAAAGTGATGTTCAGAAAGATAAAGTCTTGCCCCAGTCACACAGCTGTGGTTCTTAGAAATCATGTGGATCAATCTGGTATGATTCGAATACACAACAAAGCCCCCCTAAACATGAAAATGTCCACAAAATATACAAAGAACACTAGATTGAGGAAAGGACAATCATCTGGGGCAGTGATGGGCAAACTACGGCCCCAGGAAATGTTCTCTCGGGCTGCGGGACATTATTCCTAATCTGACGAATACAAGGAGTAGGATACAGTACAATAAAACTTTGAAAGAGTTGCCTTAGAAACAGACTGACAGGAGAGCATTTCCTTTCCTTTGGCCCCCTCTTTAAAAAGTTTGCCCATCACTGATCTGGGAGAAGGGATCAAAAAAGGTCTCATGCATATGTCACTTGAGCTCAATTTCAGAAGAATTTTGGGGACAGTGCAATGGGATAGAACACTCAACTTGGAATTGTATAAATGAAGATTTTGAACCTTGGACTTCATCCCCCAGAAGTCCCTTAGTATTTCCCAAAATTCCCTTTAACCTCTCCTGTGCCTCCATGTTTGTGTGGTCACGTTATTGTTTTATAAGTTCTGTAGCTCCTCCATCTCTTTTTTTTCTCTTCTTCACGAGTGCAGCTGAAGTTAGTTTAGGACCTTTTCACTCTAGTTTTTATGCTAGTTTATTATTAATAAAAACTTTATAAAATATAATACCTTAGTTATTGAATATTAATTTTCATCCGTACAGAATCAAGAAGACTCATCTTCCCGAGTTCAAATCCAGCCTGAGACTTACTAGCTATGTGACCCCGAGCAAGCCACTTCATCCTGTTTACCTTAGTTTCCTTATCTGTAAAATGAGTCGGAGAAGGAAATGACAAACCACTCCAGTATCTCTGCCAAGAAAACCCCAAATGGGGTCATGAAGAGTTGGACACAACTGAAACAACTGAATAACAAAAATCAAACGGGATTCCAAGAGTCTAAGGAAAGGAAATTCCACTCCAGGGATGAGGAAGGAGCTGTCTGTGCAAAGGTATGGAGATGAGAGCTGACTAGAGTGTCGTATTAAGAAACAGACAGAAGATCAGAGTGTTTGAACCCTAGTAATGTGTTGGTTAGAAAAGCACGTGAGAGCTAGATTGCGAAGGGCTTTACTTGCTAGGCTACAATCTATAAGTTTTCTAAAAAATTATTAGTATGAGCCAAACATTGTGTTAAGTGTTGTCTTAGTTCTGCAAAGGATTTTGTAGGGGGTCCTCAAGGCAACAGGCAGCCACTAGAATTGATCAGCCAGGGGAGTAATCTAGTTAGACCATATTTTGGTAACTCAGTGAAGGATAGATGGAAGAATGGAGAGTCTGGAGTCGAGTCTGGAGTCAGAGAGACCAAATAAGACTCAGTTGTAGTAGTCCAGGGAAGAGATGACAAGGATCTGCTCTAGGGTGTGTAAGTGGGGACATGTGTGACAAATAGTGTACAGGTAGAAGCAGCAAGACCTGGCAACTAAATCTTCTTCTCCCAATGGGATACCACTGATGTTCAGGGCACCCAGGTGGTACCTCGAAGGCCATTCAATTCACAAGAATCAAGTCCAATATGTTTTACCAGCTCTTGTAGGTGCAAACCATTCCTGGTCAGGAGTCCATTGATGATTCGTCAATTTTAAATCGAAGCCCAGAAATCCAAATCCCGTTTTCAGATACTATTGTCAAAGTCGGCTGTTCATTTCTCAGATGTGCCTTTTTCTCTTGGGAATACTCTGCCATCACTCACTGGTTATGGTGAAAATATCACTCGTCCCGCTGAGAAAGAAATCCGTAACCTATTTGTGTCCTGGACCCCTTTGCTGGCAGGCCGATGAAGTCTATAGACCACCTTGCAGAGTAATGTTTTTAAAACATAAAATAGAGCACAGAGACTTACAAAGGACACCAAAGAAAATGAAGGTGTGCTTTATTTAATCCAAATTCATGGAGTACCTGAAATCTATCCATGGGTTGAGCTCAATAACCCCTGCCCTAAGAGTTGTAGTGAACAGCAGGTGGGGAGGCGGGCTTGCCCAGGACTTCAGAAGGCCATACTTTCTGGGTTCCTTTGGATGGTGACACTGGAAAAAATGAAAGCAGTACCAGAAAAGACCACAGAGACAAGTTAAGGAGGAGAATACAGAAATACAGAAAGTTTTTGCAAAATATATTGACAAGACAAGATAATATTTTTCCAGAGTGAATGAGATGCTTTAAAGAAAGCCAAGAAAACCACTAAAAACTATTTAAAGCTATGTCTATGATGTAAGAAACATTAAAGGAAGGAGGAAGTGAAGAAGGAAGGAAAGAAGGAAGAAAGAAAGGAAGGAAGGAAGAAAAGAAGGAAGGAAGGAAGGAAGGAAGGAAGGAAGGAAGGAAGGAAGGAAGGAAGGAAGGAAGGAAGGAA
>NC_058133.1:500947808-500959410 GCF_016433145.1 Gracilinanus agilis | reverse complement strand
GAGAGGAGAGGAGAGGAGAGGAGAGGAGAGGAGAGGAGAGGAGAGGAGAGGAGAGGAGAGGAGAGGAGAGGAGAGGAGAGGAGAGGAGAGGAGAGGAGAGGAGAGGAGAGGAGAGGAGAGGAGAGGAGAGGAGAGGAGAGGAGAGGAGAGGAGAGGAGAGGAGAGGAGAGGAGAGGAGAGGAGAGGAGAGGAGAGGAGAGGAGAGGAGAGGAGAGGAGAGGAGAGGAGAGGAGAGGAGAGGAGAGGAGAGGAGAGGAGAGGAGAGGAGAGGAGAGGAGAGGAGAGGAGAGGAGAGGAGAGGAGAGGAGAGGAGAGGAGAGGAGAGGAGAGGAGAGGAGAGGAGAGGAGAGGAGAGGAGAGGAGAGGAGAGGAGAGGAGAGGAGAGGAGAGGAGAGGAGAGGAGAGGAGAGGAGAGGAGAGGAGAGGAGAGGAGAGGAGAGGAGAGGAGAGGAGAGGAGGGGAGAGAGAGCTGGACAGTTTTTGTCCTTCACTGTTTGTCTCCACATGGGTATCTCTGTGGGTGGGTGTCTCCGTCATTCTGTTTCTGGGAGTGTCTCTGTGTCTCTCTTTTCCCCCAAGGTCCTGGGAACAGTTCAGGGACTCGTCCTCATTCCCATTGAGGTAAAAGGTGAAGGGCGGAACGTGGGAATGAAGGGAAGTGTGTGCAGGGTCTCTCCAGGCACCACATCGGGGTGGAGCAGGGAGAGATGAGGATATAGGAAGTGGAGGCTAGGTAGGGGCACAGAAGACCACCTTCTCCAACGTGCTATTTGCCAAGAGCTGAGCCCGTGCCTCACTGCAAGCCAACAGCACTGAAAACAATGTAGGGGCCCCCAGTGCTCAATAAAGCCAACCTACACTGGCTTTGTAGGGATGGGTCCAGCTGAGAGAATCCAAACCTTTCATGTGGGAATAAGGCAGAAGCCTTTTCATCATATTCCGCCCAGGAACAGAACCTCCCTGAAGCACTGTGTGTCCATTCCAGGACTCCCCCAAGAAAGGGGGTCATGGAGGTCTGTCTGGGGTCTGAGAGGAAGGAAGACATGGAGATGATGGGAGGAATGGGGAAGGGGGACCATGGCCAAAGACTACAGAGACCAAGACTGCTTATCCTGGCAAAAGGGAAGGCTAGGCGTGGGTGGGAGTGGGCCGCCTGAAGAATGGTCTTGGTGTCTATGGAGGATGTTTCTTCCAGCTGCTGTCCCTCTCCAAAGGAAAAGAAATGAGCTCAAAGTGCTGCGGCATGAAGGAATTGGGTTGACCTCAGGAAAGCATTTCTTAGAGCCACAGTGAGTTAGATTTGGAGGGGACCTCAGACATGATCTAGTTCAACCCCCTCGTTTTACAGACAAGGAAACTTGTCTTCCTGCTCTAAGTCCCAAGATTCTCTCCTACCCTTTGTATGTCTAGAGAGGATGGTTTGCCCAATTTTGCACTGCGAGTTTGGGGTACGGCCAACACTTGAACCTCAGACCTCTAGCTCAGGGGTCTTCCCGTGCCCCATGCTCCTTTCTCATTGCATGGTGGAGAGGGATGGCATTCACCCCGTTTGGTATGTGGCCTTACTGGAGGCAGAGGGCTGGGCGGATGAGCTCTGGCAGTTCCACTCCATGATATGCCCCTTTGAGGGGCTCCCGAGGCAAACTTTCTGGACCTGGACTCTCTTCAAGGGAGCACACCCTAAGAGACCCAACTGGGTGTGGAGGGATGAACTGTTTTGTTACCCAAGCTCAGAAGTCCAGGAAATTGAATGTGACACCTGGCAAGGTCCAAACCACAGGGAAGCAGCATCTCCCTGAGGTTGGAGCCCTGGCCTCCTTCTGTCCCACCCATCTATGACTCCTGTTGAGCCGGCCAGCGGAGAGATGGACGAAAGGAGGTCTGCGGGTGGCAGGAGGCCCACTGGGTAATGGAAAAGACAGAGAACATTGGTCATGGTGGGTCAATGGAATCTTTTGCACATTAACCCCAACAATAGAGGGAGAGGGAAGGATTTATGAGTAAAATTTTTTTTCCACAGACGCCTGGGTCCTGGGAAGGCTCTCTTGGAACAGATTTGGAGTATGATTGGTGTAGAGGATGTTTGGCATCACCCACTTGGTCACCTCCTTCCTCCAACTGACCTCCCATCAGTCCCTCGGTGGGATCCAGTAAGACTTTCAAAGACCACTTTCCCACCAGATTCCCTGGTAACAAACATTCTGGGTGTCAACCAAGCAAAATCCCTGCTCCCCATACGGTCTCTATGTTGGCTTCCACTTCACGGCCTTCCCTCTGTCTGGAATACAAGGCCATCCTTCCATTTTACAAGCACTGTTTCTACTTTCCTCAGGACTTCATGAATCAATGATTTTAATCAGTTTGAATTCTCTCTCGCTGCATGCAATTCATAGCCTCTCTACCACTCACAGAGGGACGGGGCCAAAATAGTCGTCATCTTGCACACGGCGTGGTGATGAGCCCTTCTGATTTTAGCTTCCCTGGTCTTTATGTAACAGACATACCAGTTGTATTACTTAAAGACTTTCCAGCCTAGGAGAGCCTGCCAGGGCTTAAACTCTGGAGGTACCCTTTAAGAATTCAGGGCCACCACTTTATTCCCATGAGTCATTGAAGAATAATTGTCTCCATATTCGTTAAAATGTGTTCCACCTCACAATTCATATTCTTGGGGAAGTCAACACTCACGTAATTGTCATCACCATGATCCCTGTTGCTATAGACACCATCACCCTCATCATCACTCTCACCACTACCATCATCACCGTTGCTATAGACACCATCACTTTTGTCACCCCTACCACCATCACCATTACTCTAGACTCCAACATCTACAACATCAACACCAACATCACCACTGCTACAGATTCCATCACCCTCATCACCACCCTCACCACTACCATCATCACTGTTGCTCTAGATACCATCACTTTTGTCACCTCTACCACCATCACCATTGCTCTAGACCACTGATTCCCAAAGTGGGCACCACTGCCCCCTGGTGGGTGCTGCATCGATCCAGGGGGTGGTGGTGATGGCCACAGGTGCATTTATCTTTCCTATTAATTGCTATTAAAATTTTTTTAAATAATTTCCAGGGGCACGAAGTAATATTTTTTCTGGAAAGGGGGCGGGAGGCCAAAAAAGTTTGGGAGCTACTGCTCTAGACCCCAACACCCACAGCACCAATACCAACATCACCACTGCTTACAGACACCATCACCTTCAACACCAACAGTGCTATCACTATCATCACCGTTGTTGTTTATACCATCACCTTCATCACCACCCACATACTCACTCCCCCATATTCTTCCTCTTCTTTCTCCTTATCTTCCTCTTCCTCATCCCAGCCATCTTTAATCCCTTCACTAAATGCAGAACTATTTCATTGTGGTTTTGAATACTGTAGCCAAAGCACATCCCTGATGCACTGGCTATTCTCTGGGAGTTCGAGGGATGGTAGGGTCTGGTAAAGAGTTCTTAAAGGCTGATTTGGACACGTTTGAAAGCAGTAAGGCAGGAAGCAATAGAGAGGAGTTACAAATCAGAACGGAAGAGGCCATATATAGTAAGGATAAATTGACCCACATATGAAGCATACACAAGAACAGAAATGCTGAATAGAAGCAGGAATCCACAGTGAGTTCTATGATGCCAATTTGGAATAATGAAATTTTAGGAATGGGGAAGAGAGGGATCATTCTGGCATTGGGATGGAAAATCAATGGAGTGATGCAAAGATTTTGTGCAGATGCGAAGATACCTGGAAGCTGCTGGCTCTCCTCTGATCAAACCCTAATGGTCTCATGGAAGAAGTAGACTGTTTGAAGGTATCTCTGGAATGAGCAAGAGCTATTTGAACAATTCTCAGGCATCCACTGGAGCCTGTGAGGTCCTGAGGAGGGAAGCTGGTGAGGGCCACTCTGGATTTCCTTAGTGCTTCCCTGGGCCATTCTTAAGCACTACAGTCAATTTCTTTTTGACATAGATGCTCTGGGGTGGGACCAGGAGGGCAAAAAGAAACAGTAGGAGAGCGATCAAGACCTCAAGGCAGCTGCACAGTCCTCCAGGTGGTTTTTCCTGGGGTCCTCTGAAGTGACGAAGCTTAGTTTTTGTTCAAAGCTTTGTTCAAGTCTGTGGGATTTCTTAGGAGCCCCATTTTCATCAGAGAGTCTTCTGACCCTACCAGCCCTAAGCCCATATTTCCAGTCCTTGCATGAAATCTTCTCCCCTGGTATTGAACCTTCATTCCAAAAATGAAGTGATATTCCCTATCCATTCAGTGAACAAAGAGCCTCCATCCTTGATACTCATGGCATTGAATCTCTATTCTCAATTTGAATCCTTCCTTCCTGTTGCTGAGTCCCTCTGCCAAGTACTGATCTGTTATCCTTCCTGAGTAATGGGATTCCTAGCTAGACTTGGATGATCAGCAGTCATAATGGGGTTCCCTCTCTTGGTAAGGAATTGGTCTCTCCTTACTATTCCTTTTGGCCAAGAGTAGAAGGGGAAAGTTGGAGAAAAATTAACATCAACAGGGCAAAAGAGAATCCCCTCTCAACCCTGGTTCCTGAGCCTAAGATCTAATAGCCAGATGTACTTCTGGGTGGGTAAGTTGGTCTTTTTTCCTTGGGGATACAGGACACACACATGGTGTGTGGGGGACATCTGAAAGTGGATCCCAATCCAACCTAAGGCCCTTAACTACCTGTGTAACTTGGGACAAGTCACTTAACATCTCTGTGCCTCAAGTTTCCTCATCTGTAAAATGAAGAGGTTGGACTCGATGGCCCCTTTCAGCTCTAGATCTGTGGTCCTGTGATCCTACATTCCATGGAAAGGGAGTGATCCAAGCACCATAATTCCAGCAGCTCCCCTAATAGAATGCAGGCTCCATGAGAGCAGGAACTATTTCCATATTTTTTCTTTGTGTCCCTAGTGCCAAGCCTGGAACAGAATTGGTGCTTAATAAATGCTTGTTGATTGGCTAATTGATAGATTGATTGATTTGATGATCCACTCCATTCATGAAGGCACTGATGTTGAACTTGGGTCGGACTGTAACGGATGGGCAGGATTTGGATGATAGACAATGAGAAACAGTGTTGGTTGGAGATGAAGCTGTGGGAAGTCTTCCCCCAAAGGAAGTGAGCACAGAAAAGCTGAGAACTGGGATGAGGGTGGTGTGTGCCAGGCACAGTGGGTGGGGAGACCAGCCTGGCTGGAGCAGAATGCTTGTGATGGAGAGAGATGAGGCTGGAGAGTAACGATGGGATCCCCAATGCTGGCTGAAGGAGCTGTAACTTGATGCCAGTGTCTATAGTTACAGACTGTCTACTTCACAGGGTTGTTGTGAGACCCGGAGAAGATAATAAGAGCAAAGACTCTGCAGACAATGTTGTGCTCACAGATGTGAGAGAATGGACTCATTCCTTCCCCCCTCTCTCTTCTCCTTCCCTCCCTGTTTTTCCTAGTTCTTACCTTCCCTCCTACACTCCCTCTTTCTTCCTTTTTCTCCTCTCTTTCTCCCTTGTCCTTCTTTCTCTCCTTCCTCTTTTTCCCTTTGTCTCTGACAGGTAGCTTTTCTCCTTGTCAATACATCTTCTTTACATGTGTCCTTGATGGGGTGGAAAAGATCTTGGAAGCTTTCTGATTCAAATCACACACACATTTTGCAGGTGAAACAACTGAGGTCTGGGAGGAAAATCATAGTAGAGGGAAGCCATTGACTCTAGAATCAGAGGATTTGGGTTTAAATTCTGCTCTAAGGTTTGTTCCTGGTGTCACCTGGGGCAGGTTACTTAGCCTCTCTGGCCTCAGTTCCTTCTGTGATTGATGGGTTTGAACTCGTGCCTGAGGTTCCTCAGCTTTATATCTGTGACCCTATGATCCTACCTGAGTAATGTGGACAAGTCACTTCTTTTTGGACCTCAGCTTCCCCATCTATAAAAAGAACAGAATGGACTCGATGGCCTCTGAGGTCCTTTCCAATTTCAAATCCAGGAACCCACTCATTAGGAGGTAACCCCCAGAGTAGGGGGATGAGCACTGGGAATAAACCTGTCTAATCACAGCCTACATGTTCCGCAGTCTCCCTAAACTCTAGTGGGGAGCTGGTTTCCCAAGTCTGGCTTGGCTCATGGGATCCTCTAAAGAATCCACCCAACTCCCTTCTGTTCCCCAAAGAAAACCATGTCTTTTTTTAAAAATACCATTTGTTTTGAACTTAATAATCAATCCATATTTCAATCTACCAAAAAGCAAAAAAGAAGGTGCTAAAAGAAACCATGAACTTTTGTTATATAGCTTTTAAAGGCACATATTAAATTTTATGAGATAGTAATAAAATGGCCCCATATCTTTGTGCCCCCTTTCAAATTTCTTTTTCATTAATCCATTTGTTTTTATGTGTATTTCAGCCCCTGATCACCCCTCATCAAGATGGGATTCATTCTTTGGGGGCTATGGATGGTACTCAATAGTCTATCCATTCAGCAGTCTCAGGCTCACTCTCAGCCAATCAGGAAGTCTCTTGGTTTGTGGGTACTTCTAGCCACTTTACTAATCACGGGCTATCCAACCACTGTCTCCCTCTTCCAGCCAAGGGGAAAATGAGGAAATACCAAGTGGTGAGAGGCGATGTTCCCACAACCACAAAACTCAGAGTAATTCAGCCAGAGACAGAGTTTGCCCACAAACCTCCCCAAAGTCAACCCCTTTCCTGATACAGACACATTCTGATGGCAGGGGAAAGAGAGAGGAATGGGAGAGATGTCTGGAACAGGAGGGCATGCAGAACTCAAATGAGGCCAGTGTCCATCAAACATTTTGTTCTCAGAAATTAGTGTCTGGCTCTTCGAGGATGATTGTAGGACAGTAACTAATAACTTTTCCATTTACTCCAGGTACATAGTGGGCCAAGTGGATAGAGGACTGGCCCTACAATCAAGAAGACTTGAATTTAAATTGTCCCTCAAACACTTCCTAGTTGGGTTACTTAAGTAAGTTGTTTCACTTCTCCTGGACTGTTTTCTAATCAGTAAAATAAGTATAAATAACAATAGCTCTTCCCTCCATAGTTATTATAAGAATAAAATGAGATAATATTTGGAAAGTGCTATATAAATGCCAGCAATTATTATTATCTATTATTACTTAGACCAGTGTCCCAATCAGTATCAAGCACAAAAGCTCTAGTTGGAGACTATTCTGGGTTAGCTCCCCACGCTCTGATCTCCAGCAGTTTCCATTCAAAGACATACACATAAACATAGATGTCATGCACAGAATTACTGAATCACCAAATCTCAGAATGAGAAAAGACTTCAGAGGCCATTTAGTCCAACCCGTACCCAAATAAGAATCCCTATATGCCATTTCTGACAAGTGCTCATCCTGACTTCTGGTGAGGAGTTCACTTCCTAACTTTGAAAGCCTGATGTCTTAGCTTAGAAATATAAGAGCATTGTTCCAAAGCTAGAGAAATAACTCCATGTATATGGGTGGGAGGAGGGAAAATAAGGAGACGAGATCTGTATTGTACCAAACTCCCCTACTATTACTGAGAATTGTTCAGTAATCTTGTGAGTCACTAGGATGGTGCAGGTCCGCGATGAATGGGGAATATTTGTTTAAGAGTCCCATAAGGGTCTTTATTTTCTGGGGGAAGCCTAATGACTTTGATGAGCTACTTTAGTGCTTTGTATTTCTGTATTTGTTCTCTGGATTCTGAGGATTTTTTTCTTTTTCTGCATCTTCTGGGATGGGTGAAGTAATGATTGTCTTATACTGAATATCAAAATAACTAGGTTGAATTAGGGACCTAGTTAGTCACTTTTGAGGAAATCAAGATAAAACTTTTATTCAGATAGCTTACTGAATGTTTCTGGGGTAGGAGCATGAGACAAAGAAATTGACTGACCCTGAAGATGGGACTCTTTTGTTGGGAGCCTAAAATCCTTTAGGGGGAAGGAGTCAGTTTTCAACTTATAACTCAATCAGATTATTGTTATCTTTCATTGTTGAAGAGGATCAATGATACTGCGGGATAACATTTTGACTTGCCAGTGAATTGGATTGAAGTGAGGCAGAGTTGTACAAAATCATCAGCCTCACTTTCTCTTACAAAGTCATCAAAGTTGAGTGGCAAGGCAAAAGTCAGCACAGGCAACACTTTCAGACTCCTGCTCCCATCTACCCAAAGGGCTAGTTCCAGCTTGAAATTCCAACCAGTGTTTCTTTTCTTTTTTTTTTTTTTAGGCAATGGGGGTCAAATGACTTGCCCAGGGTCACACAGCTGAGAAGTGTCTGAGGTCAGATTTGAACCTAGGCCTCCCGTGTCTAGGCCTGGCTCTCAATCCACTGAGCTACCCAGCTGCCCCCTCCAACCAGTGTTTCTAATGAGGGAGTGGCATTGGGAGGCACTGAATGGATGGCTGTGGGGTAGGGGAAAGTGAAAGCATTTTAAAGTGCCAGACCAGGTTAGGGAGAGGCTGATCATGAGTTCCTTTGGACAGAAACCTGAAACAAGATGGAGAGCAAGAAATCCTCCAGAGGGAAGAATATCCCTTCCATTAAGACAGACTTAGCTGACCTGCATGGTTAAGAGGTAAAGGTGATTAACATAGTCTGGCTGTGATCTGTTGAACAAAGAACACTGGATTTGTGACCTGGGTCCAAGTCCCACCTCTATGACAAATTTTAGAGACACAGCCTATGATTTATTAGCATAGGGAACTTCGGGGGGGGGGGGAGACTCTTTCATTGGTGCAGATTGGTACCTTCTTTGCAATTTGTAGTCTTGGGGAATTGCCTTGGACACCGAGAAGTTCAGTGATTTGCCCAAGCAAGGTTATGCAGACAGTAGGAGTTGGAGGTGAGCCTTGAACCCAGATCATGCTGGCTTTGAAGTCAGTCGTCTATCCACTGTGCCATGCTCTCCCACATTATAAGCTATTATTATTAGGCCAAGGAAGGAGGAAGGATGGCTGTGGGGCAGGGAGGACAAAGGACAAGCTTTAGCAACACTCCCATTTAAGCCATGATAGACCATACTCAACTGATGCCATCATTGGTATGGATTAAGCAAACTCTTGCACCAGGCTCTGTCCTGGGCTCCTTGCAATGAGAGCAATCGATCAGCCAACATTTATTCAGGCCTGACCTCTGCCAGGCACTGTATTGAGTGCTGGGGATCCAAAGGCAGATGTGCATCAATCCTTGCCTTCATGGATCTTACAAGGGACCCAGTGGATACACATATAGTATATATAAGGCACATGCCAAGCAGACCCAAGGTAACCATTGCTGGAAGCAAATATCTCCCTCCATCATGTCGCCTCTTTTTAACATCATTTCTCAGTGACCCAGAGGTCAAATACCACTGAGTAAATTCTGGTATGGATAAGCCCTCAGAGGAAGGAAGTTAAAGAACCAAGGGACCAACAAGACAAGAAACCGATTCCACAGGCACTGCTCCCCTGGGTGGCCCAGGCAAATGAAGAAACTATGGCTGGTTCCTGAGATGTGACATGTGAGAGCTAATGAAGAAAGGAACTTATAAGTGGACCAGGTGGTCTTTGGGGGCTTCTGACTGGAGCGTGGAGAGCTGAAGGAACCATTATTGGAGTTAGCCACAGGTCCATCATGGTGGCCAATACATTAGAAAGTTAAGTCTCTCTCTACCTCTCTCCTACCTTTCCCTCTCTTTACTATTCCTATTACTTTGATTTGATAAAATTATTAAACTACTATCAGCCTCCTAATTTTAATTATTACACCATGGAGGAGAAGGCATGAGCAGCCTGGAGGGATCAGAAAAGATCAGAAGGTGCCATTTGTGCTGAGACTTGAAGGAAACCAGAGATTTCAAAAGGTACAGGCGAAGAGAAAGGGCATTCCTGGAATGAGAGATAGCCAGTGCAAAGGCATGGAGATGGGAGATGAAGTGTAGAGAGTGAGATACAGCATTTATGCCAGGGACTGGACCACAATCAGCATGGAGGCGAGTCATGTATTAAAAGACTAAAAAGGTAGAAAGAGGGAAGATTGAGAAGAATTTTATATGTCCAAAGAGGAGTTAATAGTTGATCCTAGAAAAGAAAGTTGCTGGAATTTCTTGAGTTAGGGGAGTGACATCATTAGACCAGAACTGTAGGAAAATCACTTTGGCAGATTGTGGACGATTGGTTGGAGTAGAGAGAAACTGGAGGCAGGAAGACCTAGTATGAAGTTATTGCAATAGTCTACACAAGAGGTGATGAGCACCAGTGCCATGTGATTTGAGGGAAAGGGATACATCTGAGTGATGCTGTGGGGATAGAAACAGTAAGATTTGGCAGTTGACTAGAGATGTGCTGTGGGTATTAGAGGACGACATCAAGGTTGTAGACCTGGAAGCCTTAGGAAACTGGGGGCCTCATTGGTAATAGAAAAGTTCAGAGAAGAGGAGAGTTTGGGGAGGGGGACAGATAATGAGTTCTACTTTGGACAGGATGAGCTTGAAATGCTTATGAGTCATCCAGCTAGAAATGCCCCAAAGGGGAGAGATCAGGGCTAGATATGAAAAATTGGAGGTCATTGACCTAGAGCTGATCATTGAATTCATAGGATCCAATAAGATCACTGAGAAAGAAATTAGAAAAGAGGAGAGGGCCCAAGACAGGGTGTTGGGGTTTTTAGAGGATGTGACATGGATGATGAATAGATATAGAAAGATAAAGAGTAATAAGAGAGCTAAGAGGAGAACCAAGATACTACAATGTTATGAAAACTTAGAGAGGAAAGAGTATCTGGGAGAGGAAGCTGGACCACAGCATCATATGCTATGGAGAAGTCTAGAAGGATTGTTTTTGTTGTTCATTTATTTCAGCTATGTCCAACTCTTAGGGACTCCATTTGGGATTTTTCATTCAGAATCATTGGAGTGATTTGCTCATTTTACAGATGAGGAAACTGAGGCAAATGAGGCTAAGTGATTTGTCCAAGCTCACAAAGCTAGTAAATGTCTGAGAGCAGATTTGAATTGATGAAAATGAGTCTTTCTGTCTCCAGGACCAGCTCTCTATCCACTGTGCCACCTAACTGCCCCTAAAAGAATTAAGATTGAGAAAAAAATTGGAGTTGATTCTTAAGAGGTGATCTCTAAAATACAATGGAGAAAGATAGCATTAGAGGAGTGAAGAGGTTGCAGGGAGTTGGAAGAAACTAAGAGGAAAGGAAGTAGAGGCATGAAATGAAGTTGGTTTTTCCCTCCCTAGGATTTGGCTATGAAAGGGAGGAGAGGTATTAGAAGAAAGCTTGAGGAGATAGTTGGGTCTAGTCAAGGTTATTTTTTAAGGATGGAGGAGACTTGAATGCAGTGGAGAAAGAAGTAGTGGATAGGGAGAGATCACAGATTAGAATGAAAATGGGGATTCTCTTCTAGAGAAGACAGGGAGTGGCATCCAGGGATTTATATAGAGGTTGGCACTGGCAAAGAAAAGGGTTGCCTCTGCATCAAAGAACAGGAAAAGAGAGACAGAAAAGTAGAGAAGAGAATAGAAAGAGGAGGAGAGAGAGGGGGGAGAAGGAGGAGAGAAAGTCAAAAGAGAAAGGGAAG
>NC_058133.1:500940224-500947762 GCF_016433145.1 Gracilinanus agilis | reverse complement strand
GAGAAGGAGGAGGAGGAGGAGGAGGAGGAGGAGGAGGAGGAGGAGGAGGAGAGAAGGCATGAAAGATGAAAGAGACTGTCCCCTCCCAACCATAAGGGCAGCGTTATCTATAAAGTACCTCTGCTCCTTGGGGCTTAGATAGAGTAGACTTCTCAGGGAACTACGAAGAACTAGCACCAAAATTCAGGGTGAGACAGAGGACCTGGGTTCATATTCTGACTCTCCCACTTACTTCCTTTGTGCCTGGGCTCACCTCACCTCCTTAGCCTCAATCTCCTCACCTGTGGAATGAAAAGAGCAAAGCAGATGATTTCTGAGAAGCCTTCTAGCTCTCAATCTACAATTATAATGTATGGAATCTCTTGGTTTTGGACTGGGATTAGGGGAGGAGGCAAATAGAGAAAACAATGAAACTACAAGGACCCTTGGGGCAAGCTGCGGAAGGAAACCGCCCCACTTGCCTTTGGCTTGACGTATTTTTCTTTTTTTTAAAAAAACTCTTACTTTCTGTGGGATACTATTGTTTCCAAGGCAGAAGAGTAGTCAGGGCTAGGCAATTGGGGTTAAGTGACTTGCCCAGGGTCACTCAGCTAGGATGTGTCTGAGGCCAGATGAAGCCAGGACCTCCTGTCTCCATGCCTGGCTCTTTATCCACTGAGTCACATGGTTGCCTCTTAATGTGTTATTCTTGCCAGGTAATGTAACATTTTTAATAGGGATCTTCTGGAGATAGTGCATAAACCCAAGTCAATGAGACTGTAATGGCAGAATCTCAGGCGCCATGGCAGCCCAATGGGGAAGACTGTTTGGGCAGGAAAGTCTTCCCAACACCTTACAAACCACAGGATACTCTCAGCTAGGGCCATGCCTTTACCTGGTACCTTTCCTTAAAGCACCTCCCAGCGCCTGGGGGTGGGAATAGGTTTCTGTCTCTCTTTGTCTCTCTGTCTCTCTCTGTCTCTCTGTCTCTCTGTCTCTGTCTCTGTCTGTCTGTCTGTCTGTCTGTCTGTCACACACACACACACACAGAGAGAGAGAGAGAGAGAGAGAGAGAGAGAGAGAGAGAGAGAGAGAGAGAGAGAGAGAGATGGGTGGAGGCCACTGTCTTAGATCAATTTATTCTTGGGCCAGAATGGAAAACAAAATCCATGGACTCCAGCCTGTCAGATGCTGCCTGGGCTAGCTGGGTTCCTCCACATGCCAGCACTGGGTGGGATCTGTGCCACTCTCTGTCATGGGCCTTTCTTCTGTCAGTGCCCACTGCCTTCTCTTTCCATAAAGCCACTGGTGACCTGGACACCAGAACTTTGCCTCTGCCCACTCCTCGGCCCCTTTTAAGAACTCAGGAGCCCAGATATCCTATGTATCCTCTACCAGAAGCCAGCCAGGGCTCTCATGCCCTTGAGCTGCTGGCCAACCCAAGCATTCCGGGCCTGGCTTCATTTCCACCCAGACTGGGACCTGGCATTTTCCTACTCCTGCGTCAAACACACAACTAGCCATTGTGTGGTTCCTACCAATAGCCCCTGTGTGGCCAGTGGGGTGGGACAGAGCACTAGCGAGCCTAGTCCAATAAGGGCAGGGAGAGTCAGCTTCTGGAGTTATCCCAGGTGAAGGAACTAGTTATCTTCAGAACATCAAGGTTCAATTCAATTCATTTCAGCAGGGGAAGTGAGTTCAAGAGATCAGTTTGAAGGAAATTCAGCAGGAAAAGTGAGTGCAAGAGAAATCAGCTGTGGTCCAGTGGACAGAGTGCTGAACTGAAAGTC
Organism: Gracilinanus agilis; assembly: GCF_016433145.1. Classification (NCBI taxonomy): domain Eukaryota; kingdom Metazoa; phylum Chordata; class Mammalia; order Didelphimorphia; family Didelphidae; genus Gracilinanus; species Gracilinanus agilis. Next base: position 500,945,993 of record NC_058133.1, on the reverse strand, counting down.
AAGGGCCCTTAGTAGGACTCCTGGATCTGCCATTTCCAAGCTGGGCCATGCCCCTTGACTCCCATAAACTTCTGTAAAATGAGAGGATTGGATTAGAAGGTCTTCTTCTAGGTCTAGGTCTATGATCCAATCATTTAACCTCTCTAGGTCTCAGTTTCCCCATCTGTAAAATCAGGGGATTGGAGGAGACCCCTTCCAACTCCTATCTATGAAGGAACCTTTCATTAGTACCTGCTGTGTGCTAAGTGTGGAGGATAGAAAGGCATCAAGCAAAAATATCCTGCCCTCAAGGACCTTCCATTCTTCCCCTTTGCCAGGCAAGGGTGAGGGGGTAGAGAAGGGATGTCCAGGGACCCTACAGGGGAGGCAGGATTTGGGGGGAGTAGACTGGTGACAGAAACAGCTGCTAAAGTAGGATGAGGCTTGGGCACATGGAGAAGGAATGAGATAGTCATAGACTTTACAATCTGAAGGGAGCCATCTAACCCCAAGGCAATGAGTTGGTAATGGTAGAATTTCAGGCACGATGGTAGACCATCAGGGAAGATTTTGTTGGACAGGAGAGTCTTCCCAGCATCTGACAGATCACAAGGAGATGAAGGAAGCTCCTTTGTAGAATTTTTTCCTAAGGAAGAAAGCCACAGGGCCTGCCCTTAGCTTGTGCATTCAGTCTTGGAGCCTGGCATCGTTGGGGTAGGTATTCTTCACTCCTTCCAACAACAAGATAACCAGACTTAGGACACCACACCCAGCTCTGCCTCAGGGTCTGTTTGCTAGACTGGCCTCCAAAGAAGGAGCCTGGGAATGGGACACCTGGGCAGGTACCCAAAGGCATGATTCTATGGCAGCTTGGGATCTGCCCACTTCCCTCCTGCTTGGCACAGACTCTATGACTGGCAATTCCATTGGAACCACCTGGAGATACTTGCTTCCTGCAAGGGGATATGGGGCTCAGCCAGGGTCCCCACCCACCAAAAGGAGGTGCCCTCTTCCAAGTCAGCCAGGCTTCTCCTTAGGAAGCTCTCAGGGCTGAGTGTCTGGGGCTGGGGCATTCCTGACTTCCCTGGAGGGGGAAAAAAAAACCAGTCAGAATCTTCCCAAGACTTCACTCCCATCCCAGCACAACCTAATAACCAGAAGGCCACTCTGGAGAAGGACAGGGATACTCTCTCCATCAGGCTGGGAGCTCACTCTTCTGAAATTTCTCTACCACTGTTCATGGCATCACCACCCTCCCAGGTCCCAAGGCTCACAGTCTTGGTGTCTCCCTTGACTCCTCATTCTTATTCACCCTTAAACCTAGCTGATTTTTTTCTTCTCCACATCTCGTGGCTATATCTCCTCCACATATAAAACCACTGCTTTTAGTTCAGTCCTTTGTTACTTCTGGTCCAGATTATCACAGTAGCCTCCTAATTGGTGTCTCTTCCCTCATTCTCACTCTTCTCCCATCTATATGTCACTCAGCTTACCAGTGATTTTTCCAAATTGTAGATTGGACTTGTTACTCTTTCTCCCCTCCCTCAAAAGCCTCTAATGGCTCCCAATTGCCTCTGCAAGTAAATAGTAACTTTTCTGTCATTTAAAGCTTATCCCTCTTCCTATCTTTCCAGTCTTCATTCAAATTACTCTCCTTTCCTCCATATGCTTTATGCCTCAGTTACTTGCTGTTCCTCAAACAGAATGCCTCATTTCCCACCACCATGCCTTATCTGTCCCCTGTGCCTGGAATGCTCTCCCTCCTCACCTCTTCATCACAGAATCCCTTGATTCCTTCCAATCCTAGCTCAAGGGCTAAAAGTGTTTTCTCTGCTCCCCAGATACTCATGCCTTTCCTTTTCAGATTGCTCTCCATCTACTCTAGATTTATCTTATTTCCATGGGCATGCCATCTCTGCCATTAAAAGAGAAGCTCCTCAAAGGCAGATACTATTTTCACCTTTTGGTACCTTTACCAGGCACAGAGTGAGTCCTTACTAGATCTTCCTTCCTTCCTCCCTCCCTTTCTTCCTTCCCTCTCTTCCTCTCTCCCTTCCTCCCTCCCTCCCTTCCTTCTTCCCTCCCTTCCTACCTTCCTCCCTCCTTCCCTTTACAGATGAGGAAAGGGTTAAGTTACTTGCCCAAGGTCACACGACCAGGAACTGTTATCTGAAGGAGCAAACGCAAGTCTTCTGGATTCTAGATGGAGGAGGAGGAATATGGCTGCTTGGGCAACAGAGGAACCACTAAGAAATGATGGAGGCTTCAAAATACATCCTGGAGGGGTTAGGGTGGAACCCCCCAGGGTTCTGCCATACAGAGGTCCTTGCCCTAGGCTAGAAAGGACAATGACAGAAGGCTCCAGGAGCATGGAGTAAACAGCTCCGCTGGACTGACTCAGAGGGCCTGGTTCCAGAGTTGCCATTGGCATTTCTGGGGGCCCATTGGGCAAAGGAATCTAGCCTCATCCTAGCTCTCCCCAAAAGCTGCTGTGTGACCTTGGGTAGGTCACTTCCCTTTCTGACTCTTCAGTTTCCTCATCTGGAACATGAGGAAGAGCCAATGACCTCAGGGTTCAGATTGCAACAGATTTTTGGCCAGGGCCCCTGCCGGAATCTGTTTTGGTTGAGTATATGTGTTGGTAACAGGGGTTTTGTTTTTCTTTCTTTTTCAATGGGAGTGGGGGAGGAAGGCGAGAAAGAGGGCTTTTGTTCATTGAAAAAAATTTAGTTAAAAAAATAACAGGGTCAGACTAGATTATTCAGTTTTTTTAAAAAAACCTGTTTACTTCAACAGTATAGGGAACTCCCTTTGCCAACACCCTGAGACCTAAATTCTTAAAGAACTCTTTGGGGGCTGGGGTGGGTGGAGAGGGGGTGAAGTGACTTGCCCAAGGTCACACAGACAGGAAATATCAGGAATAGGACTTAACCCCTGATCTTCCTAACTCCAAAGCCAGTACTTTATCCATCACACCACACTGTTTCTTTGGCTAGATGATTCCTAATGGTCCTTCCAGTTCTATGACCCTCTGATCTATAAAATGTATTTAATAAGCCCCTCCCTGTCCATAATGGGTTGGGAAGTGGCAGAAAGCCCACCTGAGAAGCAGAAAGACCTGACACTGGCATTAGAATCCCAGGCAACTCTCTGTCCAGGGCCCCAGTCAGTCAATAAACATTTATGAAGGCCCTACCAGGTGCCAGGCTCTGTGACAAGGGCTGGGGAAACAGAGAAACACAAAAGAAACTGCCTGCCCTTAAGGAGCTCGCAATCCAGTGCAGGAGACAACACCCAGCCATGTACAAAAAAGGTCTATACAGGACAGATTGGCCATTATCAATGGAAGGAAAGCACTAGAACTGAGGGGCGTGGGGGAAAGCTTCCTGTGGAAGGTAGGATTTTAGCTGAGGCATAACAGAAGCCAGGGGCAGACCATTCCAGATATGGACCCAGGCAATCAGAGTGCCCAGTCAGGAGAGGAATAGCCTGAAGATTCAGCCCAGGAGCCTAGGAAGGAGCCATCCAATAGAGGGAGCAGAACCAGGGGAGAGCAGAGATCTAGGAAGAAGGGCCTATGAAGAAGAAGAAGACGGCGAGAGACAATGTCAAGGGCTGCAGACAGAGTAAGAAGAGTGAGGATAGAGAAAAAGCTATTAGGTTGGGGACCAAGAGATCCTTAGTAATGACGGCTTGGTTAAATGATGAGAAATGAAGTCAGATCCCAGAGAATCGAGGACCAAATGGGAGGAGAGGAAGTGGAGACACCCATTGGAGGAGACACACTTCTCAAGGAAGGCAATCACAGAAGGGGGGAGCTATGGGCTGGTAACTGGGGAGGGATGGATAGAACAGGGGAGGATTCCTTGAGGATGGGGGAGACATGGGCATGTTTGTAGGCAGCTGGGAAGCTGCCAGTAGGCAGGAGTGATTGGACATAAGTCTGGACAGAAGCTGGAAATGGAAGAAGGAGAAATCTATTGGAGAAGACAGATGGAATGGGGTCCTTCGTGTGTGTCGAGGGCATTTCCTTGCCGAGGCAAAGAGCCATCTCTTCCTGGGTGGCAGAGGCGAAGGAGAAGACGGTGGCAGAGGGCATCCGAGATGAAGAAGGGGGAGAAGAGGGAGCTCACAGTGAATGGCCTCAATTTTTTTCTGTGAAATATGAAGCAAGATACTCAGCTGAAAGAGTAGGGACAAGGGGAGCCATGGGAAGTCTGAGAAGGGAGGAAGAGATTTAGAAAAGCTGCTGGAGTGAGTTGGATAGTGAGTCAGTTAGGGAGGTATAAGAGGATTGCCCAGCAAAGGTCCAGTTGAGGTCATGCAACATAAAACCTTTTTTTAAACCCTCACCTTCCATCTTGGGATCAATGCTTAGTATTGGTTCCAAGGCAAAAGAACAGTAAGGGCTAGGAAATGGGGGTTAAGTGACTTGCCCAGAGACACACAGCTAGGAAGTATCTGAGGCCAGATTTGAACCCAGAACCTCCCAACTCTAGGCTTGACTCTCTATCCACTGGGCCACTCAGCTGCTCCCACGCAACATAAATTTGTCATGAAGTGGACAGAGTTGTATGGAATTTCTTCATCTTCATTTAGCAGCACCTGGGCAGGAGTAAAGGCTGACGGTGGTGAGAGTGAGTCAAGGCTGAGGTCTGGCAGGTCAAGATCAGTGACAGGATGAAGGGGCAAGAGGTGGAAGGGAAGAGAGTGAGGGCTGCCTTCAGGAAGCTCTAAGGCTAAGATTCAGATGGAGCAGGTGCCCATCCGCAGTGCTAGAAGAAATGTCTTCATGGAGAGTTCTCTGCCCTGACAAATGAATGAAATCTCGAGTCCAAAATAAATAGCCGGCCCACCATCCAGACCTCCTGAAAGGATCACATCAGCTAACATCTGGGGAAGCTCTCAGAGAGCTAGGAAGGGCTCTTTCTGTGTAGCCCATCTCCCTCCATCTTCCCCAGATGTCCATCTGCCCGTCCATCCCTTGGCTTCCTGTTACCCTAAGCCGCCTCCAATTTTTCCTGCTCTTTGGGGGGCCCCTCCCTTTCAGCATATTCATGCTTTGGATGCCTTTCCATCCCCAGATGTTCTTTCTGCAGTCTTCCAACTGGAAGGTCAAGTTACTTTTTCATTGCATTGAAATCCTTCAGATTTCTCACCTGGACCTGGTACCTGATGGGCTTCCGGAGACAGCCCTGCTCCAGCATCCTGAGCTCAGGTAGGTGGACTTGGAGGAACCTACCCAAGGGTTCCCAGGGCTCCCAATAGGCTCTTGACTTTCCCAACACACACATGAACTTGCTGTTTTTCTTTCCCAGTTGTTTATGATGTCTTGGACAATTTGCTCTCCCAAATCCTCTGTCAGCCAAATTTGAACTCAGCTCACAAGGCATGCTCAGGGAGACATGCAATCCATGCCAAATTCAGATTATCCCCAACATTCCCAGCCCTCTCTTAGCAAGGAACCAAATCCAAAGAAGCCATCAAGTTTTGTCTGGAATAGTTTTTTGTTGTTTTTTTTTTAATTAACCCCCAGGGTCTCTTTCTCTCTCTCTCTCTCTGTTTCTATCTCCTTGTCCCGCCCCACTGTTTTTCTCTGAAATTTTCCCTTTGTCTCTTTTCCATCTCTACTTCCTTTTCTGCCTCTCTTTCTCTTTTTATTTTTATTTCTCTCTTCCTTCCTTCCTCCCTTCCTTTCTCTTTCTTTTTCTTTCTTCCTTCCTTTCTTCCTTCCTTCCTTCCTTCCTTCCTTCCTTCCTTTCTTCCTTCCTTCCTTTCTTTCTTTCTTTC
>NC_058133.1:500868644-500939949 GCF_016433145.1 Gracilinanus agilis | reverse complement strand
ACTAATACTGTGTTTTATGTAAATTCACCTTACTTTTTATTTTTCTCAAACATTTTTCTTTATTTCTTTCCTTCTTTTCTCTTTCTGCTTTCCTTTATTCATTCATTCATTCTTTCTTTCTTTCCTTCTTTCTCTCCTTCCTTCTTTCCTCCTTTCTTACTTTCTTTATCTCCGTCTCTTTTTCTCTCTTTTCTACTATTTTAGTCTATTCCTTCCTCTGTTTTGCTGTCTCTTCCTTGGTCTCTCTCCTTTCTGCCTATTTTCCCCCTTTATCTCTTTCTGTCTCTTCCTCTATCTCTGTATCTTTCTTGTTCTACCTCAATCTCTTTTCACTATGTCTACCTTTCTTTCTGTCTTTTTCTCTTTACCTCTGTCTCTTCCTCAGTCTCAGGCTCTCCAGTCCTGTTGTTTACACCATTCCTCCCTTCATATTTGTTCGGTGATTTTATTTAGGTTTGAGAGAAGAGTCTGGATGGCATCCTGCTCCCCCACCTGCTGACACCTTCCACTCAGCTAGGTCTTGCTGGCCTCCACTCTCCTTCACCCATATAGGTGATCTCCAGTTGATTTCACCCCATCCTGATTCCCTGATCTAAAGAACTGATGCAGGTATTGGAAGAGAGTGCCTCTGACTGAGAGAATGATCTCTTGCCCATTGCTATGGTCATTTTGGCCACATTTTCCTTCCTTTTCTAGGTGTTACTTAAAGTCAGGGCTTCCTGACTCTGAAGCTAACTTGGTAGTGCTATCCTATGCTGCCTCCAACAACTGGCTGTGTGAATGTTAGTTATGATTATTATTATTTTTTTACAGAGAAGAAACTGAGGTATAGAGGTGAAGTGACTTGTCCCAGGTCACAGAGGGAAATAGAGGCAGAGCCAAGAGAAAAGTGTGTGATGAGAAATGCAAATCAAAGCAACTCTCAGGTACCACCTCACACCTAGCAGGTTAGCTAATATAATAGCAAAGGAAAGTAATAAATGTTGGAGGGGATGTGGCAAAATTGGAACACTAATGCATTGCTGGTGGAGTTGTAAATTGGTCCAACCATTCTGGAGGGCAATTTGAAACTATGCCCAAAGGGCTTTAAAAGACTGCCTGCCCTTTGACCCAGCCATACCACTGCTGGGTTTGTAACCCAAAGAGATAATAAAGAAAAAGACTTGTACAAAAATATTTATAGCTGTGCTCTTTGTGGTGGCAAAAAATTGGAAAAATGAAAGAATGTCCTTCGATTGGGGAATGGCTGAACAAATTGTGGTATATGCTGGTGATGGAATACTATTGTGCTCAAAGGAATAATAAACTGGAGGAATTCCATGTGAACTGGAAAGACCTCCAGGAAGTGATGCAGAGTGAAAGGAGCAGAACCAGGAGAACATTGTACACAGAGACCGATACACTGTGGTACAATCAAACGTGATGGACTTCTCTACTAGCAGCGATGCAATGATCTAAAACATTTCTGAGGGACTTACGAGAAAGAACACTATCCACATTCAGAGGAAGAACTGTGGGAGCAGAAACACAGAAGAAAAACAACTGAATGATCACATGGTTCAATGGGGATATGATTGGGGATGTAGACCCTAAAAGATCACCCTAGTGCAGTGATGGGCAAACTTTTTAAAAAGGGGACCAAAGGAAAGGAAATGCTCCTCTGTCAGTCTGTTTCTAAGGCAACTCTTTCGAAGTTTCATTGTATTGTATCCTACTCATTGTATTCGTCAGATCAGGAATAATGTCCAGCAGGATAGAACATTTCAGGGGGCCATATCTGGTCCGCAGGCTGTAGTTTGCCCATCACTGCCCTAGTGCAAATATTAATAATATGGAAATAGGTGTAAAACCCAGTGGAATTGCGAGTTGGCTACAGAAGTGGGTTGGGAGGAGGGGAGGAAAAGAACGAATCATGGAACCATGGGAAAATATTCTAAATTGATTAATTAAATAAATAAACTTATTTTTTTAAAAAAAAGTGTGTGATGCAATGCAGAAGATTCACCTGTGGATCAGAGGACTCAGGCTCAAAGCCTGAGCTTGCCTCCTGGCCAAGTCACTTATTCCCACAGGCCACCATTTACTCCCTTGGCTTCCTCACCTGCCAGATAAGGGAGCCGGTTGGTAAGACCTCTGAGGTCTCTTCAGCTCTAAGCCTCTGGTCCCCACATCCATCCCTTGGACTTCCATCATTCCACCAGGCCCCTCTGTGTCTGGGAGAAGTCTGAAGTGCCTCAATCCGCATGCCAGGACAGGGTGGGCTGGTTCCCATCAAGCCTGGAGCACTGGCCAGAACCTGGAGACTGACGTTTTCAAGGAGGATGAGGAGGCTGGCTGACTCCCTGCTTCCTCCTGAATCTCCCAGATGACGGCACTCATAGCCTCAAAGATGGCACAGCTGGAAGGGACCTCAGAGGCCATCCAGCTCAAGCCCCTTAATTTTCTGAGGATGAGGATAAGCTCCAGAAAGATGAACTGACACAAAGAGAGGCCACCCTAGAAGTGAGTGGCCAGACTGGCTCTGGGACCTCATCCAGGGCTCTCTCCAGCATCCTCTACCTTATTGCCTATGGAAGTTGGTTTCATCAAACTCTGAATTCATAGAACCTGTGACTCTAGAATCCCACTGGACACAGCGTGGTACAAAGGATGGGGTTCTAGATTAGAAGTCAGAGGTCCTGGGTTCAAATCCCAGTCTACCACTTACTTCCTGTGTGAAGGTAAGCAATTCAATGATCTCACTCTCACTTCCCTCCTCTGTAAAATGAAGGCATCGGGCTAGGTGGCCTCTGAAGTCCTTTTTGTGATGAGCCCAGAACCCTCTAACAGGGGGAAGGAGTTGGGCTCCCAAGTCCTCCTGAATGGCTGGGGGACCTTGAACAAATCGCCTGAGCTCTCTGGGCCACTAGTGGAAATCAGAAGTAGGACCGTGGAGCTCCCAGGCCTGCTGGGTAAGAATGGCCCATAGGAGAGACGGACAGCTTAAGTCTTGACCAGGTAACGGGCCGGCCTACCCCTCCAGCCCACCCCTGTCTTGTTAGAAGATAGCAGGAGCCTCTGGGCTGCTACAGCTTTGGTGATCTGACTCGTTCTTTATGGAGTGTTGGCAGCCCGACCAGGGCTGTGGAATTTCCCAAAGTCTCTGCCCCAAACCAGCAGACGTTCAGCACCCCTTGGGGCGTCTCAAAGGGGAGGCCGAAAGGCTTCTGAGGTCTTCGGAGATGGGAACCCGGAGGCCCAGGCCTAGAGACGGCTAATCATAGAACCTGAATCCAGAAGAGGCCTCAGAGGCCTCAGAGGAGACCATGGCGTCTGGGGGGCTCATTTTATAAAGGAGGAAACTGAGGCCTGGGAATGTTCATCATCTCACCCCAAATCATCCAGCTAGTAAGCTTTGGAGGAGAGATTCGTGCTCAGGTCCTCTGACTCCACAGACTCTGTGTTCTTTCCCTTAGAGCGGGTTGTCCTAACCGGTCCCAGAATGAAGTCAGGGGATCTTTGTGGCTGTTGCTTTTGTTGTCTTTTCAGTCATATCTGACTCTCCAGGACCCCATTTGAGATTTTCTTGGCAAATACTGAAGTGGTTGGCCATTTCCTCCTCCAGCTCATTTTACAGATAAGGAAACTGAGGCAAACAGGATGACATGATTTACCTAGGATCATGCAGATAGGACGTATAGGACTTCATGTCCCCATTTGGGCATTTACTGAAGTGGTTGGCCATTTCCTTGTCCAGCTCATTTTGCAGATAAGGAAACTGAGGCAAAAGGATTCAATGACTTGCCTAGGGTCATGCAGATAGGAAGTGGCTTGCCATTTCTTCCTCCAGCTCATTTTACAAATGAGGAAACTGAGGCAAACAGGATGACATGATTTACCTCGGATCATGCGGATAGGAGGTATAGGACTTCATGTCCTCATTTGGGGTTTTCTTGGCAGAGATACTGGAGTGGTTGGCCATTTCCTTCTCCAGTTCATTTTACAGATGGGGAAACTGAGGCAAATAGGGTGAAGTGACTTGCCCAGGGTCACACAGTGACTAGTGTCTGGGGCCATATTTGAACTCAAGTCTTCCTGACTCTCCTGTACTCTGTCCCCTGTGCCTCCTAGGTGCCCCCAGTGTATACTTGTGTGTATATGCATGCATGTATATCCACATGTATGTGTATTTTATATGTACATATCTATTCACAAATACACTCATGTGTGTATGCTCTACAGCCCATTGGGGGAATTCGTTTTGCTTGACCATGCACATTTGTCCCAAGAAATGTTGTTTCCTCCTTTCCCCCCAAAGGGCTAAGGGGCAAGAGGAAGGGAGGGGAGCCTTGATTTCTGTTCACTTATAGAAACTGAGAGATACACGGGTGTCAGGGACATGGAATGCTTCGTTCATTTTCAGATGAAGTCACCGCATTGTTCGTTTTACTTCATTATTGCCTTGTTTCGAGAGACTTCTCATAAAGTGGGAATGATCTGGCAACACTGATAACGTGTAAACAAAACACATCAGCGAAACTGAAAGTGGCCAAAAAAGAAACTGAGGCACGGTGTATTTAAGCGACTCCACCAGTGACCCAGGGTGCTTGGCTCTGTGAGACTTTGACCTCTGACAAGTCCCTGACATAGAAAGAACAGCAACTCTGGGGTCTGGGGACTTGGGTTCAAATTCTGCCTCTGATGCTTACTAGGTAGACAAATCCCTGAATTTCTCTGGAGGTCCAGAAGAGGAAGGCCTCTAGGAACCCTTCCAGGTTGAGATCAGGGCCCATGATTCTCTCTTTACCATCCAGCAGATCCCCCCACCACCCATCCCAGATCAGGGAATAGGGGCCGAGGCCATCCCCAGCCCTGAGTACATGAAGGTCAGAGCCCAGCTGTTCTCCCCCCCTGTCCCCACCCCCCAAGGCTCCCTGATCTGGTCCTGGGCTCATAGAGACCAAAAAAGGTCTTATTGGGCCAAAGGCAGACAGACAGACAGACAGACACCTAGACTTTCCTGAGTGTCCTGCCCTGGCTGACAGGAACAGGCTTCTCTGAAGAGGGCGGAGGCAGGGCGTCTGAGGGATCAGGGGGTGGGGGAGAACTTGAGGAAGCTCTTGCCAAGCTCTAGGAGGGAGCACCGAGCCTTTGGGCGGCCGCTCATTGTGCAGAACACTGTGTGTTTGGGGGGAATTTTTTTTAAGAGCCAGTCTAAATAATAGACTGAAACATTCCCCCACCTCAGTGACCAGCCAGAGCCCTTGCCAAGGAACGCACCCTGGCTGTGATTCCCACCTCCTCATCCCAAAGAGGCTCAGGGTGGGCAGAGCGGGGCCATTCCCCCTGGGCACCAGACCCAGGCTGTGCAGCTGGCATGGAGAGCTTCCCTGGCCCAGTCTATGGGGAGGAGAAGGGAAGGAGTTCCTCTCAGAGCCAGGGAAACCCATCCCTGAAGCATCTAGCAAGTGCGGATGCCCAGACGCTAGCTGCTATAGCGTGACTGGAGGATTGTGGGTCTGGGAAGAAGTGACCTCCTCCTGGGCTCTTGTGGCCGGGAGAGCCTCTGCCCTCAGAGGGGACCCCAATCTCTGCAGAGTGGCGCAGTCAGCCTTCATTCAACTCCCCACCTTTCCTCTCCTCCCTCTTACCTGGTTTATAGTTTATATGGCTTTATTTGTCCATCCGTCGTGCCCCCCAGGAGAAGACAAGGTTCTCGAGGACTCTCCTGTTCCTCACCGTCTTTGTGTTCCCCAGACCTAGCACTGGACCTCCTCCATAGCAGGTTTCGACATTGGTAGAGTTGTATTGAACTTAACTGAGGCACAGACTCACCGTGGCTTCAAGGAACTCCTAGTCTGGTGGGGGAGACACAGCCCCTGCCCTCAAGGACTTCTCTTTGGATGGAAAGTTGAAGTGACACTCCAGAAAAAAGCAAGAACATTATGCGCTTACAGAATAACATAAACAAGGGGAAACCAGCCCAGTGCAAACAGATCTGTGGGCTCAGTGTGACGGAGATTCAAAGGGAAGGCGAGCTCCAGCTGCGTGGGGCTGGTCCAGGATGGCTTGTTGGTGGTGGAGAAGTGATGGGGAGACTCGAGCCCAGAGCCAACTTTGGAGGGGGAGCAGGGCGGTCTTGGCAGGGAGCAAGGGCAAGGGTGTTAGTCCAAATGATAGAATCACAGACCAAGAGCTGGGAGAGTCCTTAGAGGCCATGGAGTCCAACGCCATCATTTTAAAGAGGAGAAACCTTAGAGCCAAGAAAACAGAGTGATTTGCCCAGAGTTACGCAGGTATTAAGTATTAGAGGTAAAATTTGAATCCAGGTCCTCCTGACTCCAAATCAATGCCCTTTCTATTATGTTATGCCATTATAAAGGAGCCCGTAGGATAGCCAGGGGTCAAGGGAGGAGAGAACAGGGTCCCTGGAAAGTCTGAAATTGAGTTCTGGGTCAGGAGTCCAGAGCTAAGAGAGGGTAGGTAGAGATAGGAGGAGACGCATCATTCCAGGGCATGCTTCTCCCTTGGTGTCTACATCCTGGATCTCAGCATTCCCCTCTCCTTTCCTCCCTTCTTCTACAGCGTGGACACTTTTCAGGGTCAAGGGGCTTGCTTCTTCTTCCTCGGTGTCTCATCTCTGTCTACTGAGCTCTCCCATCTTACTTCAGGGGACAAAAATTTCCATTCATAGTTCAGCAAGAAGACCTGGGTTCTCCTCCCTCCTCTCTCCACCATAGTGCAATGGGTCATCTCAATCCCTCCTTCCCCCAACCCTCAAATGGAGACAGGAGGAGAATAAATTCTTCCTGCCCTTCCCCAATGTGATACCACGGAGCTAAATCAAGGCTTCTCCTTTCCATGACGTCAGGAATCAGAGACACCTTGTGATTGCTCAAATATAAGAAGTGAGTAGAGAAGAGAAAGGAGCAGTGAAAGCCACTGAGGCTGGACAGAACAAGTCTCCCCACCCCTCCACAAGATAGCCTTTCAGATTCTTAGATGGAACTGTTGGGTCCTCCTTGAGTCTCTCCTCTTCAGCCTAAACACAGGAGAAAATTGAGAGGCTGGGAGGAATGAAGTGATTTCCCCCAGGTAGCTCAAGTAGTTCCTTCATTCATGGAAGGGACCTTCCTTCCATTTGAAGCTCCTCTGCTCTCCCACCTTCAATGACTCCCCAGTGCCTGGAGGATGTAATCTGAATTTGCCATTTTAGCATTCGAGGCCTTCTATAATCCTCTTCCAAACTGCCTTTTCAGACTTTGCTACCACATATACACACAAATGCATATATATACAAACACATCTACAAATATATATATATGTATTTTAAGTATATATACTTATTTTTAAATATATATAATAATATCCAATCTAAGTATATTTATTATAAATGCTCATATATGTGTACACATATGTGAACATACATGCATACTTGTAAGCATGTACACTTATTTTAAATATAGACACATAATACTAATCTACATATATAAGCAGGGATATGTTTGGGTGTATAGATAAATAAATTCATATTCAGATTTATAAGTATATATTCATTTTCTAATATATGTATAATATCTAGTCTAAGTATATATTTATATCTACATACACATACATGTATGTTTATGCGTGTGTATATATAAGTATTTTGAAGTACATATAATGTGTAAATAGAAACGTTTACCCTGAACTACATCACCCAGCATCCCCTTTCCTTTCATCCACGTTGCATCCTCACGTGCTGTTTATAAATGGCTGTAACTCCCCCCTCGCACTCTCTTTTCCCACGTGAGTGGTCAGGGAAGCTTGTTTCTTTACTGAGGCTTTTAATAAACTTTATAAAATATACTTGGAGTATTTGGATATTAATTTTAAATCTTATAATACTTATTTTCTAATGTATATAAGTATAGAGTTTAATCTAAATACATACATGTATTTGTTTATGCATGTATATGTATACATACACACATACAACATGTCTCCAGGTAATTTATAAATATTCTCTCACTTGATCCTTCCAACAATCCCAGGAGGTAGGTACTACGATAATCCCCAATTTACAGTTGAGGAAACTAAGGCAGACAGAGGTTAAGTGACTTGGGCAGGATCTCACAACTAGCAAGCGTCCCAGGAAAGATTCAAAGCCAGATGTCCCCTGACTTGGAGCCATCAGGCCAGATCTGGGTTTGTAGATCGAGCAGCCAAGGCCAGAGTTGGGTCCTTTGCCCAGGGTGGCACACGGAATTTAAGATTTGGAGCTGCCAACGTCTCTTCCGGCTCTCTTCTCACTCCTGTCACCTCCCACGGCTCTGAGGATCACCTCCGTGGTGCTATGGGGCGGCCTCCAGAGAGTTACCAGCATGGCGTGGAAGCCAGAGAATTTAGTAGGACTTTAGACCAGGTGATGGGGTGCTCTGGACACACATCTAGGGCAGCCATGCTCAGGTCTAAGCGTCAACGGCCCAGGAAGGGCGTGATCAAGCGGAGAATGTCCAGAGGAGCCCGAGGTCACACCATTCGGGGAGCGGTTGAAAGAACTGGGGTTGTTTCTCCAGGAGAAGACTCCAGGGGAACGTGATTGCTGTCTTCAAGTATTTGAAGGGCTGTCATCCAGGGGAAGAATTGGATGGATGCTGCTTGGCCTCGAAGGGTAGAGTGAAAAGTTAAGTGGGTAAAAGTTCCAGGAGCAAACTCGGGCTTGATTAGGGGGGAAACTTCCCAACAGTTCCTGAAAGGAGAAAGGACTGCCTTGAGAGGCAGGAGTTCCCTTTGTCTTCTTCAGGGCTGGGAGCCAGGGAGGGATGAGCAGTGTTGGGAATGTTGTAGACAAGATTCTTGATCGGGTTAGACTTTGAATTTTTGTCAATTCAGTTGAGTTGCCAACTCAGCGACTCTAGAGTCTTGTGGAATGAGTTGGGAAGGGTGTGGGATGGATGTCTTGCCAGACGAGGGGAGCTGAATAGGTGTCTTGCTAGTGGAAGGGTAAAAGAGGATATTGAGGTAGTGTCGTTGTGGGGTCATTTCAGTCGTGTCCAACCAATTCTGTGACCCCTGCGCTTTGTGTCACTTCCTTCTCCAACTCATTTTACAGAGGAGGAAACTGAGGCAAACAGGGTTATGTGACTTGACCAGGGTCACACAGCTAAGACCTTGGACTGGTTTGCCATTATCCTTTTCCAGCTCCTTTTACAGATGAGGAAACTGAGGCAAACAGAGTCATGTGACTTGTCCAGGGTCACATAGCTAAGACCCTGGAGTGGTTTGCCATTTCCTTTTCCAGCTCCTTTTACAGATGAGGAAACTGAGGCAAACAGGGTTTTCCTCAACCCCCAGAGGCTTGAATGTGAAGGGCCAATAGCCAACCTAAAAAAGAAATGGCCTAAGGCCAGAGGCATTGAGGCACAGTATCCTAGGTTTGTCTGAAATGAATGAATAAGCAAGGACAAGTCACTGTGCTAAGTGCTGGGGATACACATACAGATTCAAGCTAGCTCCTGCCCTCAAGGAGCTTCCATTCTAAGAGGCCAAGAAGACAGGGAAGGAGGCTCTGTTGTAGTTTGGGGACAAGATCAAGAAACAGCTCAAGTCAGAAAAATAGCCACAGGACAGCCGTGTGGAAATGGACTCTGGCCTTTTCTAGGGAGGGCATCAGTGAGCTGGAGAGCGTCCAGAGGAGGTCAGCCATGGGGCCAGGGGCCTAGAGTGCATGCCCTAGAGAAGGGGTTGAGGGAACTGGAGGTGCTTAGCTTGGAGAAGAACCGATTCAGGGGTTGTTAACCATCACGACTATGTATCATCTTGTTCACATTTTTTTAACTCTTACTTTCTGTCTTGGTATTAATTCTAAGCCAGAAGAACAGCTCAGGCGAGCCAATCGGAGTGACTTGTCCAGGGCCACATAGCTAGGAAGTATCTGAGGCTAGATTTGAACCCAGATCCGCCTGCCTCCAGACCAGGTTCTCTATCCCCTGAGCTACCTTGCTCACCGTCTCAGTCATAATATTTGTTCACCTTGACTTGTTTTTACTCCATCTTTACTAGTTACTTTAAAAACTATTTCTCATCAAACAGCTTTTACTATTTGAAGGGATGCCCTGTGGGAAAGGGGTTCGACTTGCTCTGCTTGGCCCCGGGGTTTGGTAGAGTTCTGCTCAACATCAGGAAAAGCTTCCACACGATTAGAGTTGCCCAAAAGTTCCCCCTGACCGGATGTCTTCGGCAAAGGCTATTAATAATAATAACAATAGGGGGCAGCTGGGTAGCTCAGTGGATAGAGAGTCAGGCCTAGAGACGGGAGGTCCTGGGTTCAAATCCGGCCTCAGACACTTCCTAACTGTGTGACCCTGGGCAAGTCACTTGACCCCCATTGCCCACCCTTACCACTCTTCCACCTAGGAGCCAATACACAGAAGTTAAGGGTTTAAAAAAATATAATAATAATAATAATAACAACAATAATGGTAGTTGGCATTTATATATTGTTTACAAAGAGTTTTCCATATGTTATTCTCACCATCACCCGGTGGGGTAGGGATGGTTATTATCCCCATTTAACAGATGAGGAAACTGAGGCTACATCAGTAGTGTGAAGGAGATTTTTGTGCGTGTGTTGGTTGTACTGGATGGCCTCTGAGGCCCCTTCCAACTCTGAGATGCTCTGATTCTGGGAAGAGGAGGAATCTGGGGCCAGGGGAGGCCCACGGGCCAGAGGAACCTGGAAAGCAGCAGAGACTGAGAGGCCCGAGGAGGTGGCGCCCGGACACATCACCCAAGATCCAAGCTTGGAAGGGTGAAGAGGGCTGGAGTGGGAGGGGAGAGCAGGCTCAGCTTCAGACAGGGTCAGGGAACCAAAGCCATCAAGACCTTGGGGCTCAGGCTTTCACTCTTGGGGGGCTTCGGCAGCGAGGTTTGGTGGAGACTCCAAAGAGGGCAAGAAGAAAGGGACCCCCAGACTCCAGAGAAGACAAACCCCTCACGAAGGTGAATTAGGTCAAATTGCCTCCTTTTGGGACCCCCAAAGTCATCACTCTGGACTGTTTTTCCCTTTTAAGACACCCCTAATCCCAGGCTCAGGGGGAGCCCCTTGGACCTCAGAGATCTAACTTCTCATTTAAGAGCCCCAGAAAAACCCAACAAGCAAGAGATGGACTCAGCGTTTGTATCCAGACCCCCGAACTCTCCTCTGGCTATGCCAGCTCAACCCATTGTGGGGTTTGGGGTTTGGCTTTGGTTTTTAGGGGGGTGGAGAGGGAGAGAACTCAATTAGCGGGAGGAGGGACATTCGATTTACACTTAGAACCATTTTTATGGAATTTCAGAGCCGGGAGGGACCTTGGAGGGTCTATTTCCAAGATGGGAAGGGCTGGATTTGAACCTACATCTCCTGGCGCTGTGACTCTGTGCAAGTCACTTAACTCAGTGCTCCAGGCAATGCTCTAAGACAAAAAGCGGCAGCAAAGATGGACTCTTGCATTGGTGGAGGGGGTTTTCCCATGTGGGAGTTCCCTATACATATGAAATCATAGCTCCAACCCTTCTCCCCAAAGGATCTTTGAGACAGGCTGAAACTATGCAGCGTGGAACATAGATGATGGACATCATGAGAGTTGTAGGGGACCTCGGAGGTTGCTAGCCCAACCTTTTCATTTTTCAGAGGGAGAAACTGAGGCAAAGAGCTAGGAAATGACCTGTGATTATTGCTCTAGAGCTGCACAGGGCCCCAGAGGCCATCCAGCCCAATCCCTTTGTTTTTCAAAAACATAGATTATAGACATCATAAGAGTTGTAGGGGACCTCGGAGGTTGTTAGCCCAACCTTTTCATTTTTCAGAGGGGGAAACTGAGGCAAAGACCTAGGAAGTGACCTAGGATTGTAGCTCTAGAACTGGGTTTGGGCAAATGGGACTCAGAGGCCTTCTAGCCCAATCCCTTCATTTTATAGAGGAGAAACTGGGACCTACAGAGATTAAGCATGGTCATTTCAGTTTGGCAGGAATTGAACCCAGCTCCCCTGCAGTCTTTCCATTATACCACAAAAAGACAGGAAATCCTGGTAATAGATCTTGAGTCACTCACTAGCCAGCCATGTGAATTTGGGCACCAAGTGTAAAGAACGCTGGCTCTGGACTCAGAGGACCTGGGTTCAAATCCCACCTCAGATGCTATGTGACATTGGGCCAACCCCTTCACCTTCCTGGTCTTCTGTAAAAGAAGGGGGCTGAACTCAGTGTCCTCTGTGCTCCATTCTAACTCTGGGGGGATTGTATGATTTCTCCAAGCCTCAGTTTTCTCGCCTGTAAGATGGGTGAACCTACCCTGTCTGGCTCCATTCTGCCCTAGTGTAAGCTCCTTGAGGGGGAGGGACTGTTTAGATTTTGCCCTTGGGCTAAAGACCCAGTTTTGGAGTGCTTACTAGACTGGTTGGCCGGGATGTCCAAATTGGGGGGCTGCCTTTTTTAGAAAGGGCGTCGATACACTGGGGGGCATCCAGAGAAGGGGGCTTGGGATGGAAGAAGGGTTCAAGTTCATGCCGTGGAGGGACGGATGGAAGGAACCAAGGCTGGCTGGCCTGGAGACGAGTTGGGGGGGAAGAGAGACATGATGGCTTGTCCAGAAGCATTTGAGGGGTGTCACGAGGAAGAGAAATTAGACAAGAGTTGGAGGGCGGACAGTAAGTCGGGTGAAAGATGTTGGCTGGAGGGAAGGAAAAACACGGAACGAGGGGAGCCATCCAAGGCCATCCTGCCGCCCCTGGAGAGCCGGCTTTGGACACTTCCAGGCAGACTTTGGATAAGTGTTTTTGGAGGGGCGACTCCTGCTCCGGCAGGGCCTGGACCCGACCCACCGCTCGGCCTGAGCCCCTTCCAGCGCAGAGACTCAGTTGTCCCTCCTCGTTACTGACCAGAGAGGGCTTTCGTCCACTGCCGGGCATATCACCCATGGGAGACGGCAAGCTCCGGGGAGAAAACCAGGAAGGCCCCGGGGGGCTGAGCCTCCTCTGGGGCAGCCTGTGCCCTGGCAGAGGCCCAGCCCGCCCCCCCCCCAGTTATTGGGGCCGTCTGTCTCCCTTGAAATGACGATCTTTATTTCATACGTGACACCCAGACAAGTACATGCGCGGGTTCTTCTCTGCTCCTCACTCCCAGGAGAGTCTCCTGAAGGTAAAAAACACGAGCTCGGGTGTTTCTGTATCTTTCCTCCAATGAGCAAGGCTCGAGGAAGTCCTTGCCCTCAAGGAGCTGTACATGTGTGTGTGAGCGTGTGTGTCCGTGGTCGAAGAGACACGTATGAGCAGGCATGATTGCATTATGTGTCTGTGATAAGGAGCTGTCAGTAGACAGATACGTATGTAGGGGTGTGTAGAGACACAGACCGGCACACGTATGTATCTGTACTTGTATGTGCAGACCCCACAGTGATTGGGGCAGCAGAGAATGGGAGGAGGGTCTGAGGAGCCCGCAGGGGGCTGCCCTGGAGTGGGGATAAGGTAAGGAGTCTGCAGAAAACACTTGGGCTGAGCGGGGGAAGGACAGGGAGCCCTCCCGGATTGAGGGACGGCTGGACCAAAGGCTCAGCCCCTGGTCGCCCAGTCTCCTGCTGGAAGGCCCATTGGGCCGGACCACAGAGCCCAGGAGGGAGGCACACCAAGCCGGCAAAGGGGGCTGGATCTGGGCCCTGAGGGAACTTTCAGGGATGAACAGAGGAGTTTGGATGGAGCCGGAGGGGATGCGGAGAGAGAGAAGGGCCTGGAGACCCGCCCGGGGGCTACCCGCCATGCCCTGCTCAGGGCAGGCTCTCCGGCTATGCTTATGGAATGGAGTCAAGGCTGGCGAGTGGCAGAGACCAGGCTCCGCGGCTCTCCCGCAGCTCCCTTTCTCTGGGCACGAATCCTCTTGACCGTATTTTGGTAGGGCCGATCGCGATGGAGGAGAAGCTCCCCGGGGCGGGCAGGGACTCGAGGATTTCCAGACAATAGTCCATGCTGGGGAACTCCGTGGGGATGAAGGAGGGGCTGCTCTGGGCCCCCCATCCACTGCCATCGCATCCCCGCCGTGTTCTTCCGCAGCCAGGATTATGGAGCTACAGCTGTCGGGGCCGGAGAGCTCCAAGGAGCAGAGATTCAGAGACGAGGCCTGCGTCTTCCATAGCTCTGTCCGCTTCACATCTGGAGACCCCAGGTCTGTCCTTGCCCCCTGGCGAGCTCTCATGGGCGATCGATCTCCAGATTCCAAGCCGGCAGCTTCCGCGGGGAGCCGCGGCTATTTAGGGTTCTGAGACAGGATTCGAACCCAAGACTGCCTCCTGGTAGGCCAGCGTCCCCTCCGTGGAGAAGATGGGAAGTGACTTGCCTAAGGTCACCAACAGCTCCACGGAATGGAAAGGGACCCCCGAGGGAGAGCCCCGGCCTGCCGACTCCCAGCTTTTCCTCGTTGGATGGGGCCCAGGGCTCCGAGCCCGACCCAGATCCCCGCTCGCTCCGCGCTCCCGCCAGCCCCTTCCCCAGCCAGCAGTCTGCAGGCCCCGCTCCGGAGTAGGAAGACGGAGAAGGTAAGGAGCCCCTTGGGGCCGAGAGTGAGGGAATGGAGGAGACAGATCTCGGCACATCTGCGACTAATCAGGGATGGCCCGTCTATATTGTCTTTGGCCCGGCGCTCTGGAGCTTTTAGGTATGTACGACCCCAGACGCGAGGCTCGCAGAGGACGGGCAGCGGCCTCAGGCTGGGAGGTCCTGAGAGCGGGGACGCCCACCCCCACCCCCGGGCCCCCTGCTTAGGACAGGCCTGGCCTGGGAGCTGTGGGGGAGGCGGGCCTCCGCGAGGGCCTTCCGTCCCATCCCCCCCCCCCCATCCCCTCAGGCCGTCACGCAGCTCATGTTGCCGGGGGGCCTCGCCGTCTGGGCTCCAGCCCATCCCGGGGCCGCGCTGACAGATTGTATGTTTCCTGTAGGCCCGTCTGCCCTCACTAAGAGGCTTCCTGGCACCCAGTCAGGGGTCACCTCATCCCCAGCTCGTTTGCAGAAACAATCGCAGCCTCTCCCGGTGTGGGGCTCCCGGGCCGGCCCGCCTGCCCGCCCTTCTGGGGCTTGTGGTTCCTGCGAGCCAGGAAGAAGGCTGAGCCTCAGGGGCCGGGGCCAGGCCCGGGTCCCCTTGCTCCCTGACACAGCCCTGGAGGCTCTTCCTGCCTCTCAGGGTCCAGATCTGGGGCCGGGGGGGGGGGGGGGTGGCACGCTGGACTTTGGGTTTTAAGTCTGCTTTCTAGAACCACCGATCTAGAACACTTCCATGTTCTGGGCCCTCCAACCCCAGGCTTTTAGGAAGCCAGGACTGTACTCGTCTCTGAATGGATCCTGCCCTCAAGAGGCTCCTTGGAGAGTCTGTTAGAGAGAACCAGCCCATTCAAGGGAGGCAGAAAAGCTCCCCGGGCTAAAGAGAGCAGCGTTTGGGAACTGAGGCACTGGCTGGGACAGAGAGGATAAAGGAAGGCTTCATGCCCAACCGAGATTCTGTTCTTGGATGGATGGATCTCCCCCTTCAGGAGAGCTGGCTGGCATTGTCACCCTCTGTATGTGACTTCATGCATTTAAAGACACAGTGCTGAGGGGGCCTTCAGCTTCCTTGACTGCCCAAAGGGTACAAGGGGGTGCTTTGGCTGAAGGGATTTGAAGAGGCCAAAATCTAGGGAGGCTGAGCATTCCAGGCCATTGGGAAGAGCCAGGGCAACGGTTTGGAGGTGAGAGATGAAGTGTTATGTGGGAGAAAGAGTGGGAAGACTGGGCTAGCTGAACTGTAGAGCTTTGAAGAGGAGAAATGCATACTAAGGCCAGTAAGATGAGTGGGGCCAGGATCTGGACAGAGGCATTTCTTTCTTTTTCTTTTTTTTTTTGTCTAATTCATTAATGAATATTTTTCCATGGTTACATGATTCATGTTCTTTCCCTTCCCTCCCCCTCCCATAGCCAATGAGCAATTCCACTGGGTTTTACACGTGTCATTGATCAAGACCTATTTCCATATTATTAATATTTGCATTAGGGCGATCATTTAGAGTCTACATCCCCCAATCATATCCCCATCAAACCATGTGATCAAGCAGTTGTTTTTCTTCTGTGTCTGCTCCCACAGTTCTTCCTCTGGATGTGGAGAGCATTCTTTCTGGACCGAGGCATTTCTATTGACCAATGCTTGAGCCTTGAGGTTCTGGGTTCCATGTCAAGGAACACACACACAAACACACTACATATGTGTATATGTACACATATAAACATAAATGTGTGTAGTTCTATCTATGTAGGTGGAACAGTGGAGAGAGTGCTGGTCCTGAAGTCAGGATGACTCATCTTCCTGAGTTCAAATCTGGTCTCAGATACTTACTAGCTAAGTGACCCTGGACAAGGCATTTTATCCTGTTTGCCTCAGTTTCCTCAACTGTAAAATGAGCTGAAGAAAGAAATAGCAAAGTACTCCAGTATCTCTGCCAAGAAAACCTAAAATCCTCTTGGCCTCAGTTTCCTCATCTGTAAAATGAGCTGGAGAAGGAAATAGCAAAGTACTTTAGTATCTTTGCCAAAAAGACCCCAAATTGGGTCACAAAGAGTCAGACACAACCGAAACAAGTGAACAACATATACATAAATACACATATAGTATCTGAATCACTAAGTGATAAGATACAAACACAGAAAACTAGGAAACATAAGCATATATTGTAAGTGCTTCAGTGAGAGTCAGAGACAGTCAGGTGCTACCTAGGGATACATGGGGATGGGGTGGGGAGTGAGGCAGAAAATCAAAGAGACAAGGGCAGCTGGGTAGCTCAGTGGATTGAGAGCTAGGCCTAGAGATGGGAGGTCCTGGGTTCAAATGTGACCTCAGACACCTCCCAGCTATGTGACCCTGGGCAAGTCATTTGACCCCCATTGCCTAGCCCTTACCACTCTTTTTCCTTGGAACTAATACACAGCATTGACTCCAAGATGGAATCAAAGAGAACTTCCTGGAAGAAGTAGGCCTTTGAGTTAGAGGGACAGAAATTCAAAGGCAAAGATAGGAGATACTTGGGGCAGGTAGGGTACCATCGTGTAAATGGAATTAGCTCATCCTCATTCCTTGTTTAGACTCTAGCCATCAGAAATGATGTCACCCCACCCAACTTAGAATTAAGTGGGGAGGGGAAGGTCTGTGACCCACACGTGACAATAAGTAACAAATCAAAAACAAGGGACTGCCCTTTGGGCAGTCCAAAAACAGTGTTGAGGCTGCCATTTGTCCACTTGAAATTGGAGGTGGATGCAGGAAGTGACGAAAGATGCTACCTTTTAAATGTGATGGTAACTGCCTGTGGAGGCAGTTGGTGCTTTGAACTTGGTGTTGAAGGATCTCTGCTGACTTCCTTTCTCCTCCCTTGGAGTTTCTGGAGGCTCCAGCCTCAGGGAGGCCTCTCTTGCCACTCTAATTGTAAAAGGCCTTGTGGCTAGAAGTCTTGTTTAATTCACCTCTGCTGGGCCTCTAAATTCTTACCTGGTCCAGACCTCTGGTTCGGGCCAGAGTTTCTCTTTCTCAATTTCCCTACTTTCAACTTCCCTAATTGTAAATAAACTTCCATAAAAGTCATCTTGACTTGGGTCTATTTATTTTGAAATCGAGTTAATATCTAGTTTCCCCTTCTTACACCACGGCGTATAGGACAGAGAGTCATCCTGGCCAGGACTATCTAAAATGAGGTAGAAATGTAGGCTGGTGCCAGGTTGTGACTGGTTTTGATTGCCAGGGGGTTGAGCTTTATTGAATGGAGATTTTTCCCTTGGCAGTCATTGAAGGACTTTGAATGGAGGAAGCATTCGGTCATTTTAACGTGGTCAGCTTATAAGACATCACTACACCTTCATTAGAGACTGGTCATATCTGTTCCCCATGGCGCCATCTTGAATGCCTTGAGAACACTGGGGAAGAACTGATCAGTCCTGCTCTTTGGTGAGAACAGGCTCAGACAGTTCTAGCACTGAAGAGGGATGAATGAATGGGCTTCTCCATATGGGTCAGAGTCATGCTAGAGTCTGAGGGGGGAAAGTGGCTTTTTCTCTTATCAGAAGAAAGAAGAGAGACCTGCTTGCGAAATGGACTTTAACCCCCATGGAGCACTCTCCCCTAGGGACTGGCTGGCCTTTCCATCTTCCACATCAGCAGCAGAGAAGGCAGCCATGGGGAGCAAGAGAGAATAACCCCAGTTCTTGGACCCCAGGGACCAGGTCCAGCTCTGGAGAGGCAGTGTCTGGAGAAGCAAACCATGCCACCCCATAATGGACATGTTCCTGAACCCCAGTCTTCTAGGAGATGGAGTAGTCTTAGGCAGTGTTGGCTAAGGGTTTGCCTCTCCATTAACCCCTATTTTGAGAATTCCTAAATCTAATCGTATAATGAAAAAAGAGAGGCTCTTGGGAGAAGAGAATTGCTCGTGAGATCATTGAAACTAGGAGAACAGCAGAGAAACCAAACCTTGATACATAGAATGGCAAAAGATCTGGGCTTTGCCATATGCTCTTTTTTTCCCCAAACACCCTTACTTTCTGTCTTGGAATTGATAAAAGTATTGGTTCCAAGGCAGAAGAGCAGTTAGGGCTAAGCAATGGGGGTTAAGTGACTTGCTCAGGGTCACACAGCTAGGCAGAGTCTGAGGCCAGATTGAACCCAGGACCTTTCCTCTCCAAGAGTGGCTCTCTTTCCACTTTGCCCTCTGCTCTTATGATAAATGGTCAAAAGAGAGCAAACTCAATGAGAAAAGGTTTCCTCTCTAACTACCCAAGTTCATTTTGTTTACTAGGTTGGGAGGGGTCTAGGAAAGTACCATAAAGCTAGATACTTATATGGGTCTCTGCAATGATAAAAGGATTTTTATCAAAGGTCTCTCTTGCAACCTCAAGTTAACTTCCCTTCTAAGAGTAGTTCTAGAGTCTGGAGGAATTTATGGGGACCTAAAGAAGCAGGTGAAGAAGAAATGGAATTATATTGATTCTTTATTGGCTATTAAGTTTTTTCTATTATCCATATTTTGGGCCAAAAAAGTGGGGGGCGAGTAGGTAGCATAGTGGATAGAGTCCTAGACCTGGAGTCAGGATGACCTGGGTTCAAATTTGGACTCCAATACTTCCTAGCTATGTGACCCTAGACAAGTCACTTAATCCTGATTGCCTATGCCTTGCCATTCTTCTTTCTTAGCACTGATACTAAGAGAGGCAACTAGGTGGCTCAATGGAATGAGAGCCAGGGCTAGAGACAGGAGGTCCTGGGCTCAAAGCTGGCCTCAGCTACTTGCTTATCTGTGTGACCTTGGGCAAGTCACTTAATCCCAGTTTCCTAGCCTTTATTGTTCTTCTGCCTTGGAAGAAGGTAAGGCAAACCCAAGGCATTTAAAGGATTTTTTTTAAAATGATACTATGACAGAAGATAAGTGTTTTTAAAGACAAACTGTCCTATACACAGTATATGCATTGTTACCTCAAATGCTTGTAGGGGAACAATGGACACTTTTACTTAGATTTCAGGAGATCTAGACATGAGTTATAATGGAGCTGTTCCAAGATTTCCCAGTTTTCCACAGGGAGCTCAGGCTAGGGGCCAAAGAATCCAAAGAGATAGAATGTTTTTTAAATCCTCAATACTGAAGCCAGTCCGTGTTAACTCAAAGTTCGGAGATTCTTGGATACAGGTTATATCTGCATATATGTGTAAGAACAGTTTGGATGCTAACGGATCGAAGGGGGGAGAGGGTGATGACAGAAGGCTATTGCAATAACACAGGCGTTTAGTAAATACCAGCCCTTTCCTGTTCCCTAAAATCAAATATAAACTCCTCTGTTTGGCATTTAAAAGTCTCTTCACAACCTGGCTCCTTAACTATTTGGCAATTAAAGTACCGCGAAGCTCTCCACACTCTAGATGGCCGCCATATTGCATGTTGGCCAACTGGCATTCCTCATACAGAACTCCACCTCTCACCCTTTTGCCTTTACTTTGTTGACCCCCTGGCTCCCTTCACAACTCAGAGCAAGTGTCACCTGCCTCAGGAAGAATTTTCCAGTCTCCCCCAGCTCCCCCCGGGGGAACTAGGACCTTCTAACACTTTCCAGGAGGGGAATGAAGGACCCGGGATCCCAAGTAAAAAGTTAACTTTTTGAATGTGGCCAATGTGGTCATTTGCTTTGCTTGTCTCTGTGTCTTTGTTCATGGTCTGGGTTTTTCTTTTTAATGGGAGAGGGGAGGAGGAAGTAGAGAGATAGGACATAGATTTTTGTTCATTGAAAAAAATTACAATTAAGAAAAGAATGTGATATCTAGTTTTTTCTCTATTTTTTTTTTTAGTTTTTTTTTCAAACCCTTAACTTCTGTTTATTGATTTATAGGTGGAAGAGTGGTAAGGGTAGGCAATGGGGGTCAAGTGACTTGCCCAGGGTCACACAGCTGGGAAGTGTCTGAGGCCGGATCTGAACCTAGGACCTCCCGTCTCTAGGTCTGGCTTTCGATCCACTGAGCTACCCAGCTGCCCCTCTAGTTTTTTCTCTATTAAATTTTTTCTTTATTAATTTTTTCTTTATTAATATACAATGGACACTTAGCAGAGTTCTTGGCATACAGTAAACATTTAATAAGTGCTTGCTGTCCGCCTACCATCGCCTTTTATTTAGCAAGTAGGTGGTGGGGCAGCAAGGTGGTTTATACCTAGAGATAGGAGGTCCTGGGTTTAAACATGACCTCAGATACTTCCTAGTTGTGTGACCCTGCATAAGTCACTTAACCCCACCATTGCCTAGCCTTTGCCACTCTTCTGCCTTGGAACCAACACACAGTACAGGCTTTTAGATGGAAGGTGAGGGGTTTAAGAAAAAAAAAACAGAAAGGTGGTGGCATGCTTCATTATTGGTCCTGCGGAATATTGGGGATGTCGGTGGGTCATTCCTTCAGAGTTTGTCTTCACAAATATGCTAATTCTGTATCTGTTGTTCTCCTGGTTCTCAAGGGGTTCACAATCTAATGATGGAAACAAGACCAAGCTTCCAGAATGGGAGGCTGTGAATGATGGTGCCATCCATCCCCAGAGACTGAGAGTTCAGCTGAGCTCTGTTTGGGGGCCATTATTCCCCCTTCTGCTGCCTTTGCTCTGGGCTCTGAGCTCAGGGCTCTCCCTTCTACTGTGTGGAGCTCAGGTTCTGGGATCCTGCCCTGAGGCTAGACTTTCCACACCTTAGCAGCAAGGGATGGATGTCCCAGTTTGGAGGGGCTTCCATAGTGCTCAGACAGGGCAAAGGCCAAGATGCTACAAGAGAAGGTGCAACAAGAATGAAGATCAAGTCACTTCCTTCCCCCAAGAACATCACTAAAGCTAAGTCAAAGGGTTTAAGAGGGGGCAGCTAGATGTCTCAGAGGATAAAATCTGGCCTAGAGACAGGAGGTCCTGGGTTCAAATCTGGCCTCAGATATGTCCTTGCTGTGTGACCCTAACCAAGTCACTTAAACACAATTGCCTAGCCCTTACTGCTCTTCTCCCTTGGAACAAATACTTATTATAGATCCAAAGACAAAAGCTAAGGGTTTTGTTTTTTTTAAAAAAAGGATTTGGGTTGAGATGTCATTGGATGTGGCCAATGGGAGCATCTGTTTTGCTTATCTATGAAGATTTGTTTCATAAACTTTGTTTTTCTTATTTAATGGGGGGGGGCAAGGAGAAGAGGCAGAAAGGAGAGACAAAATAAATGTTTAATCATTGAAAAAAATATAATTCATTTTTGTAAAGATATTTTATTTTACCAATTATATGTAGTAACAATTTTCCACATGAATTTTCTGAAATTATATGATCCAAATTGTCTCCCTACCTCCCTTCCCTTCCCCCTCCTAAAGAAGGTAAGCACTTTGATCTGGGTTATGCATATATTATCATATAAAATATATTTCCATGTTGTTCATTTTTATAAGAGAATAATCATATAAAACCAAAACCCCCAAATATAAACCCAAATAAAATAAAGTGAAAAATAGTATGCTTTGGCCTTCATTCCCACTCCAATAGTTCTTTCTTTGGAAGTGGGTCACATTCTTTGTCATAAGCCCTTCAGAAATGTCCTGGATCATAATATTACTGAGTAGCAAAGTCTATCCAGTTGATCACCATACAATATTACTGTTACTGCATACAATGCTTTTCTGGTTCTGCTTATTTCATTCTGCATCAGTCCATGAAGATCTTTCCAGCTGTTTCTGAAATCACCTGTTCATTATTTCTTATAGCACAAGAGTGTTCCATCACTGTCATATACCACAATTTGTTCAACTGTTCCTCAATTGATGGACATTCCTTCAATTTCCAATTCTTTTCCACCACAAAAAGAGTAGCTATAAATATTTTTATACAAGTAGATCATTGTACCTTTTTTTCTAATCTCTTTGGGATACAGACTTAGTAGTGGTATTACTGGATTGTTTTAAAGCCCTTTGGGTATAGTTCCAAATTGACCTCCAGAATGATTGGATCAATTAACAATTCCACTAACAATGTATTAGTGTCTCAATTTTTCCACATCCCCTCCAATGTTTATCACTTTCCTTTTCTGTCATATTGGTCCATCTGATAGGTATGAGGTGGTACCTCAACATTGTTTTAATTTGTATTTCTCTAATCAAAATGACAAAACATTTTTTCATATGATTACTGATAGCTTTGATTTCTTCTTCTGAAAACTACTTATTCATCTCCATTGACCATTCGTCAGTTGGGGAATGGTTTGTATTCTCATAAATTTGACTGAGTACTCTATATATTTGATAAATGAGATCTTTATCAGAGAAATTTATTATAAAAATTATTTCCAAATTTCTTGTTTCCCATCTAATCTTGGTTATATTGGTTGTATTTGTACAAAATCTTTTAAGTCAAAATTATTCATTTTATATCTTGTAATGTTCTCTATCTCTTGTTTCATCATAAATCATATATCCATTTTGACCTTATTTTGGTATAGGGCATGAAATATTGATCTGTTCCTAGTTTCTGCCTTACTGTTTTCCAGTTTTTCCAAAACTTTTTGTCAAATAGTGAGTTCTTATCCCAAGATCTGGGATTTGGGGTCTATCAAACACTAGATTGCTGAGGTCATTTACCCCTAATCTCTTCCATTGACCCACCCTTCTATTTCTTAGTACCATATTGTTTTTATGATTATTGCTTTATAGTACAATTTGAGATCTAATACTGCTAGACGATCATCCTTCACATTTTCTCTCCATTAATTCCCTTGATATTCTTGATCTTTTGTTCTTACAGAACCATTTTATTATTTTTTCTAGTTCTATAAAATAGTTTTTGGTAGTTTGGTATGGCACTGAATGAGTAAATTGTCTTTTTTATAAGATTGTCATTTTTATTATATTAGCTTGTCCTACTCATGAGCAATTAATGTTTTTTCCAATTGTTTACATCTGACTTTATTTGTGAGAAAAGTGTTTTGTAATTGTTTTCATATAATTCCTGGGTTTGTCTTGGCAAATAGATTCCCAAGTATTTTATATCATCTGAAGTTATTTTAGGTGAAATTTCTCTTTCTATCTCTTGCTGCTGAACTTTGTTGGTAATATAAAGAAATACTGATGATTTATGGGGGTTTGTTTTGTAACCTACAATTTTACTAAAGTTATTATTTCAACTAGTTTTTAAATTTATTCTCTAGGATTCTCTAAGTATACCACCATATTATCTGTAAAAAGTAATAGTTTAATTTCCTCATTGCTTACTTTAATTTTTTCTATTTATTTATTTTTTAAACCCTTAACTTCTGTGTATTGGCTCCTAGGTGGAAGAGTGGTAAGGGTGGGCAATGGGGGTCAAGTGACTTCTCCAGGGTCACACAGCTGGGAAGTGTCTGAGGCCAGATTTGAACCTAGGACCTCCCGTCTCTAGGCCTGAACTCATTGCTTACTTTAATTCCTTCAATTTCCTTTTCTTATTGCCAAAGCTAACATTTCTAATACAATATTAAATAGTAGTGGTGATAATGGGCATCCTTGCTTCACTCCTGATCTTTTTGGGAAGGCTTCTAACTTATCCCCATTGCAGATGATACTCACTGATGGTTTTAGCTAGATAAAACATTGTTTTAAGGAAAGGCCCACTTATTCCTATGCTTTCTAGTGTTTTTAATAGGAATAGGTGTTATATTTTGTCGAAGTCTTTTTCTGCATCTGTCAAGATAATCATGTGATTTCTGTTAGTTTGGTTACTAATATGGTCAATTATACTGATAGTTTTCCTAATATTAAACCAGCCTTACATTCCTGATATTAATTATACCTGGTCATAGTGAATGATCCTTATAATATATTGCTCTAGCCTTGATAATATTTTATTTAAGATTTTTGCATCAGTATTCATTAAAGAAATTGGATTTTTCCCCTGTTTTTGCTCTTCCTGGCTTAGGTATCAGCTCCATATTTCTGTCATAAAAAGAACTTTGTAAGATTTTCTTTGCCTGTTTTATCAAATAGTTTATATAGTATTGGGATTCATTGTTCTTTAAATGTTTGATAGAATTCACTTGTGAACCATCTGGCCCTGGGAATTTTTTCTTAAGGAGTTGTTTTGATGTTCTATTCAATTTCTTTTTCTGAGAAGGGATTATTTAAATATTTGATTTCCTTTTTGTTAATCTAGGCAATTTACATTTTCATAAATATTCATCTATTTCACCTCAGTTGTCACATTTTTGGCATATAATTGAGCAAAATAGCTTCTCATGATTTCTTTAATTTCCTCTTCATTGAAGGTGAATTCACCCTTTCCATTTTTGATACTGATAATTTTGTATTTTTCTTTCCTTTTTTAAATCAAATTAGTTCAATGGTTCTTTTATTTTTCAGTTTTAATAATTTCCGCTTTGATTTTTAGAATTTCCAATTTAGTCTTTAA
The DNA here is from genome assembly GCF_016433145.1 of Gracilinanus agilis. Lineage (NCBI taxonomy): Eukaryota > Metazoa > Chordata > Mammalia > Didelphimorphia > Didelphidae > Gracilinanus > Gracilinanus agilis. Next base: position 500,915,020 of record NC_058133.1, on the reverse strand, counting down.
TTGGGGTTTTTAATTTGTTCTTTTTCTAATTTCTTTAGTTGCAAGTCCAATTCATTGACCTGCTTTTCCTCTATTTTATTGATATAATCATTCAGAGATATAAAATTTCCCCTGCATATTGCTTTGGCTGTGTTCCATAAATTTTGATATGTTGTCTTCTCATTGTCATCCTCTTTAATGAAATTATTGATTATTTCTTTAATTTGTTTTTTGACCCATCTCCTTTTTAGAATTAGATTATTTAGTCAATTAATTTTTAATTTGTCTTTCCTTAAACCATTATTGATTAAAACTTTTATTGCATTATGATCTGAAAGGGATGCATTTATTATTTCTTATTTTCTGCAGACCAGACCTAAAAAGAAAAATTTGATATTTAAATATAAGACTCAAGGTAAATAAAAAAGAGAAGATTTAAGGGATTCAATAAGGTTGAACTGTTTTTCTTCCTACATGGAAAGATGATATTTGTAACTCAAAATTTTTATCATTATCAGAGCAGTTAGGCAGAATACATATAGACAGAAGGTGCAGGAGTAAATTGTTTAGGATGATATGATATGCAAAAAGAAATAAAGGGGGTGAAAAAGAGGATTGCACTGAGAGAAAAGGAAAGAGGGAGTAAAATGGGGATAATATATTATCTAAAGAGGTACAAAAATATTACAATAAGGTTGGATATGGATGGTGATGGGCAATGAGAAAACATTACTCTCATCAGAATTGTTTCAGAGAGGGATTAACAACCACACTCATTGCAGTATAGACTCCTATTTTACCCTGTAGAAAAGTAGGACGGGAATAAGAAGGGGTAGTGGGGAAGGGAGTAATATAAAGGAGTGGAAATTGGAGGGGTGGTTAAAAGCAAAACACTTGTGAAGAGGGATAGAGGAAGAGAGAGAAAAAGCAGGATCAAAAGGGAAAAATAAGATGGAAGGGAATACAGAGATGGTAATCATAATTGTGAATGTAAATTTCTGCCAGTTTCTTCGATGAGATATTTCTTTTATTTTTTCCATTCTTTTGATTTTGTTTTATTGTTTCTTGATGTCCCATGAAATCATTAGGTTCTACTTTTCCAGTTCTAATATTTAGGAAGTGATTTTCCCCCATAGCCAATGAGCAATTCAACTGGGTTTCACATGCATCATCGACCAAGACCCATTTCCATATTATTAATGTTTGCAGTAGAGTGATCACTTAGAGGCTATATCTCCAATCATATCCCAATCAAACCATGTGATCAAGGAAATGTTTTTCTTCTGTGTTCCTATCCCCACAGTTCTCTCTCCGGATGTGGATAGTATTCTTTCTCATAAGTCCCTCAGAATTGTCCTGTGTCATTGCATTGCTCCCAGTATAGAAGTCCATTACATTCACTTGTACCACAGTGATCAGTCTCTGTGTACAATGTTCTTTTGGTTCTGCTCTTTTCACTCTGCATCCATTCCTGGAGGTCATTCCAGTTCATTATTCCTTTCAGCACAATAGTATTCCATCACCAACAGATACCACAATTTGTTCAGCCATTCCCCAATTGATGGACACCTCCTTTTTTCCCCAATTTTTTTTGCCACCACAAAGAAAGCAGCTATAAATATTTTTTACGAGTTTTTTTTCCCTTTTTATCTCTTTGGGATACAAATCCAGCAGTGGTATGGCTGAATCAAAGAGCAGGCAGTCATTTAAAGCCCTTTGGGCATAATTCCATATTGCCTTCCAGAATGGTTGGATCAATTCACAATTCCACCAGCAATGCTGGGGTCCCCATTTTGCCACATCCTCACCAACATTTATTATTTTCCTTTGCTGTCATATTAACCAATCTGCAAGGTGTGAGGTGGTGTCTCAGAGTTGTTTTGATTTGCATTTCTCTAATTATAAGAGATTTAGGACACTTAGTGTTGATTTCTTTATCTGAAAACTGCCTATTCATGTCCCTTGCCTATTTCTCAATTGGGGAATGGCTTGTTTTTTTGTACAATTGATTTAGTTCCTTATATGTTTGAGAAATTAGGCCTTTGTCAGAGTTTTTTTTGTTATAAAGATTTTTTTCCCAATTTGTTGCTTCTCTTCTAATTTTGGTTGCATTGGTTTTGTTTGTACAAAGAACTTAATTTAATAATTTTGATTACATTAAATTTAAAAGTTCTCTTACAAACAAAAACAATTCTATTTTTTTAACAACTCTTTTCTCATTGGATTTTTGTGTCTTGTTTTCCATTTGGCCAATTCTGCTTTGCTGTTATTTTCTTTTTGCATTACTTTCATTTCTCTTCATTTTTCTTCTCCCTCGCTAATGTGATTTTTGAATTCCTTTTTGAGCTCTTTGAGAGCCCCAGACCAATTTCCATTTTTATTTGATGTTTTGCATGCAGCTGCTTTGAACTCACTGTTCCCTTCTGCATCTGTGCCTTTCTTATCTTTGTCTACACAAAATTTTTCTATAGTTAGGTGTTTGGTTTTGCTGTTTGCTCATTTTCCTAGGCTTTAAAAAAAAACAAAAACTTTTACTTTATCTTAAAGGTGGGCTCTGTTCTCGCAGCAGAGGAGGCACTCTCTTAAACCTCAGTTTTTCCTTGCCACAACCTAAGCTCTAGTTCTGAGTTTCTGCAAGTTTCAGTTCTTCCATGGTGGTATGAGAGCCTATAGACTGGGAGCTCTGAAAGTCACCTCCCACTGCTAATTCAGTCTCCTTTAGGGACTGATGGTGACTTGCAGGACTCAGAGCACTGTAAGCTTCCTTGTGCTAGGGCTCAGGGCCTCACCTCAAGCCTGGGCAGGGGCTCTGGGACTCACTCTTGGTTTGCACAGGCCAGGTATACTGCTGACTCCCTTGTAGGAGGGTTTGGGGCCTCAGTGCAGGCTTGGCAGGGCTCCAGGTTTCCCTTTAGGCTAGCACCAGCCAGGTAGGAACTATCTTGCACTGGGTTTGCACTGGAGTTTGGATCTTCACTGTAGGCAGAGGCTCAGAGCCTGACTCAGTACACTGTGGACTGTCCCATGGTGGAGCTTGGTGCCTCACCAGAGGCTTGATCAGGGGTTCTGGTTTCCTCTTATTCTTGAATGGTCCAGGCTCCATGGCCTGCCTTGCCCTAGTGCTTGGGGTCTCACTGTAGGCTTTACTAGGGCTTGGAACTTCATGGGGTGAGCAGGAAGTGCTCTGCTGTTGGATTAGACAGGGTCTCGGAGCCTTGAAATTGGCTTGTGCCCAGGTTCTGAACCTGAAGCTGTAGGTTGGGGTGTGTGGCTCGTGCTCCTCAGTGCCTGGCTTTGCTTTTAGATCAGCTCTCATGCCAGTGAAACAGACCCTCCCTGCCTACCTTCCATAGTGTTTTCTGCAGAAGAATCCCTTCGCTCTGTCCCCTTGTTGGTTCTATCACTCCCATATTTGTTTTGAGGTACATTTTTAAGGTTGGCTTGAAAGGATTCTCAGAGAGGTTCCAGATTTCCATGCTGCTACTCTACCATCTTGGCTCCACCTCTAAAGTACAATTTGAAAAAGAATGTAAACTCTTTAAATTTGAAAAGAATGTAAGGAAGAAATCCAAACCCTGCTGGGCACTGAATGCTCCTCTCAACCTGGCCCCTTCCTATCTCTTCTTTCACATGCCCTCCCCCATTTAAAAACCATATCATCCTCCCATGCCTGGAATGCTCTCCCTCTTTACATTGGCTTCTTCGAATTCTTGGCTTCCTTCAAGACTCAGTTCAAGCACTACCTTCTGCCAGTTGCCCATCCTGGAACCTTCCTCTGTAAAGCTGTCTTCCATCCACTTTGTATGAATCTTCTGTCCAGAATTAATGCCTCCTGCACTCGACTATAAGCTCCTTGAGGGCATCATCTGCTTTTCTTTTGTTTTGTTTTGCTTTGCCTCTCCTGTCCTTAGCTCAGTGCATAGCACATAAGAAGCACTAAACTGAGCAACTGAGGTAAGACAAAAAGTAATAACTGATATTCATATCTGTGGTTAATATATTATTAACAGTTATTACTATATTGAGTTATTGTGGTATTATAAAGACTGGAAAGTGTTTTGTAATGCATTATCTCATTCAAACCTCATCACAACCCTGTGACTGGAGCTATTCATTTCCTCACTTCATAAGCAGGATAAGTATTATTAGCTCCATTTTATAGCTGAGAAACTGAGGGGTTAATTGACTTTGATTCAAGCCAACAACCATTTATTAAGCATCAGCGACGTCCAGGGCACCCTATTAGGCATGAAGAAATCTACAGACAGAAATAGTTCTTGTTCTCAAGGGACTTCCTTTCAAGGATGTAGAAGGAAGAATGCACCAATACAATAGGTAATAAGTACATTATATACAAAGCAATTTCAAGAGGGAGCGAGCACTAAGGAGGATGTCCAGTAAGAGGTGGCACTGGGCTGGGCTTTGGACAAAGAAAGCTAGAGATTCTACGATGCCAGGATGAGAAAGGAAAGAGCACATTCCAAGTATGGGGTGGAGAGATGGGCGAGGAGCCATGGATGTAAAGACCCAACTATGGAAAACTAGATGCTATGTTTAAAGACTTGCCCATCATCAAAGGTAGACTTTGAACCTAGATCTTCCCAGTGACATGGATTACACTCCATCCACTGTGACTTGAAGTTCTCTCAGAGAACCAAAGTTGAATGGAATGGGAGGTGGGGGTTGAGGGAGGAGGGAAGGGGACAGACTCAAGTGCTCACTAAGCTTACGAGGACTCAGGAAAGCAGCTAAGTTGTTGTGTAACGTTGCCTGCATCTGCCTGGCTTCCTTTCAGTCTTGAGCCAATGGATCCCATCCCGTCCACTCTGGCTTTTGAAAGGAGCTAACTTGCCAAAAAGCAGACACTGAACAGGCTGCCCCAGTGTGCACCATCTGCCAAGCTGACACAGGCACTGCCAGGTGGAACAATGAGGGAAGAGGGATTTGGAGCTCTCCTGTTGAACTTCAGAAGAAACAAGAGATGGGGCAGCCCCCCAAAATAACAGACATGTGCCTCTATACTGAGAAGTTGGGCCACTTTCTCTCCATTGCTACTATCCTCTCCTTGAGGCCTCAGCCTCAAAACTTGCCTTTTCCTAGCCCTCTCTCAAACACTGTGAGGATTCTGAATTTTGAACCGACTTACCCTTCCAGTGACCATCTCCCACTTCCAGCACTTTCAATTCCTCAATCGTCTGGCTGGCTGGCTTTGGGGCTGGTCTTGTTTGCTCTTTGCACCCACTCTTCTCTCCTTCACCCTCAACCCCCAACACATATACATACACTTGCCTATGCAAGGACTTCTCAGCTGCCCAAGATCCCTTTCCCCAAAATGGGAAGGGTTTAGTTAGAAACATAGGCCCACTTCAGAGCTGCCACAGGAATATAAGGCATGAGTAGGGGAAGAGGGAGAAACAAAGACACATGGAACTAGAAGCTTCCTTTCTGAAGTTCTCCATAGCAGTTGCAGCTATTGAGATCTCATTTATAACTTCTTTTACCACTATTTAATTAGCAATCATTATTAAGACTGTGGGCAGCTAGGTGGCACGGTACTCTCCACTAGAATAAAAAAGATGGATCTTCCCAACTTCAAATCTGGCCTCAGACACTTACTAGCTGTGTGACCTTGGACAAATCATTTACTCCATTTGTCTCGGTTCCTCAGAAAGAACTGGAAAAGGAAATAGAAAACTACTCTAGTATTTTTGCCAAGAAAACCCCAGATGGGGTCATGAAGAGCTGGACACAACTGAAAAGACTGAGCAACAACCAAACGAAGACCAGCAAGAGAGATAGCCCTCTTTCTAGTGAACTCTTCGATGATGAAATACAGATTCGGAATCTGGCTATCAAGTACTGACTTCACTGAAATAAGGATCTCCTCTCAGACAATTGGCCCTCTCTCTACCCTTTACTTGAATTCCTACAGTGAAAGACATGCTACTCTCTCCTAATGCAGCCCTTTATCCTTTGGGGTAAAGCTAATCATTAGGTTTCTCCTTACATCGTCTGATCAGATCTCTCTCTGATTTTCCCATCATATGTAGTTCTGCCTTTGGGGGAGAAGTAGAATAAGTCTCTATGTCTACACAGCAGTCCTTCAAGTTCTTGAAGACAGCTACCATAACTCCTCTCCCTCAATTCTTCTCTTCTCCAGTCTAAACAACCCCAGGTATTTTAACTGGTTCCCAGATGGCATGATCTGAAGATCCTTGCCCAGCCTGGTTACCCTCCTCAAGATGTGCTCCATCTTACCCATCTCATTCCTAAAACTGGGCACTGTGAACTGAAAGTTGGCCAGGACAGTAGACCGTGGGATGATCATCTCCTCATCCCTGAACTCTTTGCCTCACTTAATACCACCTGAGTTTTTATTAGCTTTATAAGGTACCATATAACCCTGTTGACCCATATGGAACTTGTGGGCCACTAAAACCACGAAATCTGTTTTTCCCCTAGGCAAGCTGCTATCTAGTTCTACTTCCCCAAGTGGATGCTGATAGAGCTCATTTTTAAGAGCTTGCATAAGAATTTTTTGTCTGGTCAAGGGCATTCACTACATCCCAAGGCATCACCCGTTGTCTTGACTTTTGTTGTACCACTAGACTCTGATGACTCTGGAAGAGAGAGGGAAGCCCTTAACTTTTCACCCTGACTCATTTAAATACAATTTTTGTCAGTGGTTGCATTTTGGTCCTCTTTGAGTACAAAGTACAATAAACCAACAACCAACTGTGTATTCTGTATTTAATCTATTCTACTGATCCATGAATTTCTTAGCCAGTACCAAATTGTTTTGATGAATACTGCTTTGTAATATAGTTTGAAGTACTGCTAGGCTGCCTTCCTTCATTTTAAAAAACTGATTCCCTTAATATTCTTGATGTTATGTTCTTTGAGATGAATTTTGTTAAGATTTTTTCCAGCTCTGTAAAGTAATTCTTTGGTAGTTTTATTGGCCTGGCATTGAATAAGTCAATTAACTTAGAATTGTCATTTTTATTATTTTGGGTCAGCCTAGGCATGAGGCAATTAATATTTCTTCAGTTGTTTAGATCTGTCTTTATTTGTGTGAAAAAAGTGTTTTGTAATTGTTTTCATATATTTCCTGGGTTTATCTTGGCAGGTAGATTCCCAAGTATTTTATATTGTCTACAGTTAATTTAGATGAAATTTCTTTTTCTATCTCTTGCTACTAGGTTTTGTTGGTGGTAGATAGAAATGCTGATGATTTTTGTGGGTTTATTTTATATCCTGCATCTTTGCTAAAGTTCTTCATTGTGTCAACTAACTTTTTAGTTGATTCTTTAGGGCTCTCTAGGTATACCATCATATCATCTGCAAAGTATAATAGTTTTGTTTCTTCATTGCCTATTTTTATTCCTTCAATTTCTTTTTCTTGTCATTGCTTACAGTTAACATTTCTGGTACAACATTGAATAATAGTAATGATCATGGACATCCTTGCTTCATCCCTGATCTTATTGGGAAGGCTTCAACTTATCTGCATTTTAGATAAGGCTTGCAGTTGGTTTTAACTATATGCTACTTATCATTTTAAGAAAGGCCCTATTTATTCCTATTATTTCTAATGTTTTTAAATAGGAATGGGTATCATATTTGTCAAGGTCTTTTTCTGCATCTATTGACATAATCATATGATCTTATTGTTTTTGTTATTGATATGTCAATGATGCTGATAGTTTTCCCAATAGTAGACCATTCCTGAATTACTTATATTAGTCCACCTGTTCATAGTGTATGATTTTTGTGTTATATTATTGTAATCTCCTTGCTAGCATTTTATTTAAAATATTTGTACTGATATTCACTAAATAAATTGATCTACAGTTTTCTTTATCTGTTTTTGCTCTCTCCAGTTTAAGTATCAAAACCATATTTGTGCCATAAGAAGAATTTTGTAGGACTCTTTACCCATTTTTACAAATAATTTATATACCATTGGGATTTGTGGTTCCTTAAATGTTTGGAAGAATTCACTCATAAATACATCTGGTCTCAGGGATTTCTTCTTGGGGAGTTTATTTACGGTTTGTTTCATGCTCCGTTTAACTATTTATTCCACTAAGTTCATGGATGAATTCCATGAACATTCCTATCCTCGTTTTCCTGATCATTGAAATAGTTCATTGGTTCTTGGTCAGGTGACCAACAAGATGGCAGACTAGACATTGTCTTTGATCCTTATAACCTCTCAAACTTCTCCAAAGTAGAAACTCTGAAAAGACTTGGTCTGGAACAGGAATTGCTATGTGTTAAAACAGACTTCATTTAGAGATCTGAAGAATGGAGGAAATTAGGGCAGGATGCATATATTTAACTATCTGGCACTCTACTAAGTCTAAGGAAAAGAGCCCATCATCCCTCAATGTTAGTTCTTTTCTCCCAGAAGTCACTTGGGGCAGAGACAAAGGCTGGTGATATGTGAATTATCCACATGGGTTGGGGCTGAGGTAGCTTTGAGGTCTAGCACCAAGGGAAATCACCATCAAAGGGGAAGGAGTCAGAAAGTGAACAGAGAAATAAAAGGAGAAAAGACTAAAGTTACTAATGGTTTTGAAAGGAAGAAAACTTAATTAAAGCCCTTGAGAATAAGCAGATAAACAAACAGAGAACATATTAATAACAAAAGAGAATATGGACCCCAGATCAGCTCAATGAATTGAGACTTCTCTGAATGAATTTTACAAGACAAAGAAAAATTAATCAATACCCAATGAGGCAGAGGATCCTGAGGATTTCCAAGAGATCATGGAACCACAGCAGGAAGGTCCTGAATGGCTTAAAAGAGAAATTAGAATTGTAAAAGCAGAATTTATGACCTGAACATCAGAAAACTTTGGTAAAATAAAAAACATGAATCTACGTGAGCAATTCTCACCAAAGAAATAAAAGAATAATAATTGATTGGGAAATACACCGTAGTAAAAGAAAAGCTGGGAAAAGTTGAACAAAAAGTAATCATTTTAATAGAAAACATGATCTCCACACAAGCAAAACAGAATTTGTAGTGACAGCTTAAGGATTATAGGTCTTCCCGAAGAACATGACAAACTGAAAAACCTGAATGCCATAATTCAAAAATTAATACAAGAAAATTGTCCAGAATTTCTAAACACAAAGTGACAACTGAAGAAAACCCACAAAATTGCCTCTGGGGCAGGAGGTGGGAGTGGCAGAACTATGATGCAAGCTCCAAGGCACAAAACTTTAAACTGAACAGTTCTGGGCAGCTGGGTAGTGGATTGAGAGCCAGGCCTAGAGACAGGAGGTCCTAGGTTCCAATCTGGCCTCAGACACTTCCTAGCTGTGTGACCCTGGGCAAGTCACTTGACCCCCATTGCCTAACCCTTACCACTCTTCTGCCTAGGAACCAATACACAGTATTGATTCCAAGATGGAAGGTGAGGGTTTTTAAAAACAAACAAACAAACAAACAAACAAACAAAAACTGAACAGTTCCAATGACAATAAATTCTGCAAGCAATCAGGAGAAAGACTTTCAAATATAAAGGAAGGAATACACAAATGGCACAAGACTATTCTACACCCACAAGAAACTGCAAGAGGGAATGGAATAATGTGCTCCAAAAAGCAAAGAGCGCAAGATGCAACTCACATTGACATAACCCTGCAAACCTGAGCTTAACCATCAAAGGAAAAAGAGGAATCTTCAGTAAAAAGGAGTAAAACTTGGCTTTGAACAAATGATTTTTTTTGCAAACTTTCTAAATAAGAGACAAGAAAGCTAAGCACATACACAACCAAGGATACCAACAGAGAGACAAATAAGAGATTATGTTCTGAAAGTACACAAGGAAACAAGGGTGAGATCAATAGAAGTGAGGGAGAAATAGGTTTGCACCATCACATGACTAAATCTCACAACACCCTAACTACAGATGAATCAAAGTTTATTGTTGTTCAGTTATTTTCAGTTGTGTTTGACTCTTGGTGACCCCATTTGGAATTTTCTTGGCAAAGATATTGGAATGGTTTGTCATTTCCTTCTCCAACTTGTTTGACAGTGGAGGAAACTGAGAAACTGAGGCAAACAGGGCGAAGTGACTTGCCCAGGGTCACACAGTTAGTATGTGTCTGAGGCCAGATTAGAACTCCAGAAGATGAGTCTTCTTGACTCCAGGCCTGGAGCTCTACCTACTGTAGCACCTAGATAGGATTGTTACAGACTTGGAAGACACACAGGAAGGAGAAAAAAGATAAATGTCATTGGAATGGTTTCATTCTGTTCCTTCAGAATTTCATTCCAAGTACTTCCCATCCTTTTGGATCAATTCCTTTCTCCTCTATCAAGAGTCATAGAATTCTATGTATTTAGGGTTGTTTGTTTGTTTTTTTTTAGCATTTTTTAATTCCATGTAGAAATAATTTTTAATTATTATCTGACATTTTGTGATTCTAATTCTCTCCCTCCCTCTCTTCTCTCCACCCTCCCAAAGCAATAACTAAACTGATATGGATTATATCAGTGCAATTCTACATATTATTTCTCTGACGCCTTTAATGTCTCATTCCTCAGATCTTAGGGACATGTGTTCAGCTCACCTTTGTCACAAATTCTATATGAAAGATTCCCAAGATTTCTCTCATGCCCTCCATTCTACCAAACAACTGCCTCTTTCTTGCTGAAAAATGTCAGATTCAGACATCACCTCTGCCCCGCTGCCACCCCTTGTAGGTTTCTCCACATTTTGAAGAATTAAATTACCATTCAAGCAAGTTATGAAATTATTCATTGTCTTATTTTTAGCAGAAAAAAAAAGATCTCCAGCATCTGTCTGGATAATCAAGGTTCCCTGTGACATCTATTTCCCAAACTCCTCATTTATTTCCTTTTTCTATCTAGGTGGTCTGGGTCGTATGCCAATAACAATATCGCTTCTATTTCTGTCTCCACTGATCTTCCCCTCCGCCATGTGGATTCTCCCAAATCAACATATCTTCGTAATATACATTGCCGCTCCACTTTCCTTCCAGTTCTTTTGAATAAGACATTTCTTTCCTTCCAGAATACTATTTCCCTGAGACTTGTGCTGTTAATTTTGTCTCTTTGCTCTCAGACAAAGGTTCTTAACCATTTTTTTAAAAAAATCATGAATATCTTTGGCAGTCTCGTAGCATCCAATTCAGAATAATGTTTTTTTTTATTTTTTTAATTAAACCAAGAAAGAATTATTAAAGTGGCTTTAAAAAAATTCCCAGACCCCTAAATTAAGAGCCCTTCTTTACCGATATCTTTGGTTCTCCTTGCTATTTACCCATCATTCTTTGTGTATTTCTGATCAATTCGAGCTACTCTCTCTGAGGTCGACAGGAAGCAAAACATTTTGCTTTGTGTTTTGCAGGGGCGAGAATGACTTGGCGTGTTGTCTTGGGAATCCCTCTTCATTCCAGCTATCTAGGAGAGTTCTTTTCTAGCCCACCCATTGGTGTGGTTCTTGTATTTCTCTCCCTAAGGGCCAATGTTTCCGGATGGGTCAGGGCAGATTTTCCTGAATGCGTCTGCCCAAGGAAGATGGAATTCTCCTGGATGAGTTATGTTCCTCCATGGACAAGAGGGAGAACTCGGAGATCTGCTAGAAGTGGTTGTGTTGGAGGAGCTAGTGGTGTGATTAGCTGGAAAGTCTGCTGGTCAGTATCTGATAACATGCTCTGAAGACTCCTTGTTCTGACATGGAGCGCCACATCTGGGGAAATCAGCCTTCCATTACACATCGGCCCCCGAACTCCCAAGAGTTCTTTGTTCTCAGTCCTTTGATGATGCTGGACCCTGACCTTTCATCCTGTCTTCCTTGGCCCATGCCCAGTGGAGGGCCGAGCTCCCTTCTCTGCAGGAGACCTGCTCCTCTGGACCCTGGGAGGCTGGGCGTGGGCTTGCTAGCATTCCTCCCCATCTCCCGAGTCTCGTAGGCTCAGAATTCTTTCTCTGGTTCAAATGTTGAGCTGAGCCTCTGTCTGTCCAGACCTTCCCTTACTTTCCCTCCTCTCCAGGACCTGGAACAGCTTGGTGGCACTCAGGATGGCCTCAGTTCAAATCCGACCTCCTACACTTACTAATCGTGTAACCTGGCTTGCCTCAGTTTCTTTATCCGTCAAATGATCTGGAGATGGAAATGGCCAACCACTCGAGCGTCTCAGCCAAGAGAACCCCAAATGGGGTCATCAGGCTCAGAGAGGACTAAAACAACTGGATAGCAACGCCAGTACCTAGCCTGGTGTTTGGCACATGATAACTAATTAACAAAATGTTTGGTGATTAATGATTCAATTAATTGACTGGAGCCTGAAAATGAGACGCCTCTGAGGTTTCTCCCAGTTCTAAAGGGACGTCGGAGATAGGCTGGTCCAACCCTATCATCACCCAGGGGACAATCTTGAAGCAGAAAGGGTGGAAAGGGATTCTCCAGACTGGAACCTTTCAGAAACTTTCTCTAATCCTAACCTCTGGTACCATGTCTTCCATTAAGCTTCCCCTCATCTCCCCATCCAAACCACTTGGCCTCCTTCTCTCCTGGACCCTCATCATTCCCCCCTTTGGTACAGACTTAAGTAAGAGGAGCACCAAGACTTGGCCTAACCACTGATTTAATTGCATACCCTGAGCAAGTCACCCAGTGGTAGGGTGGTCCAGTGGTTAGAGAGTTGGCCATGGAGTTAGAAAGACATGTACTCCTCCTCTGAAAGAGGCTAACTGGGAGGGACAGCTGGGTGGTTCAGTGGATTGGGAGCCAGGACTAGAGACAGAAGGTGCTGGGTTCAAATCTGGCCTCAGACACATCCTAGCTGTGTCACCCTGGGCAAGTCACTTAACCCCCACTGCCCAGCTCTTGCCACTCTTCTGCCTTGGAACTGATACACAGTGTTGAGTCTCAGATGGAAGGTGAGAGTTTAAAATAAAAAAAGAAAGATTCTGGCTACCGTCTAAATTCTTGGGGCCTTAGGAAACCCTCTAAGACCATTGACAGCAAAGCAGATGCCAATCCTATGTTTTGGTGGAAGGAGCTTCCTCACTGAAGAGTTCCTGGAACAATAACCAGAGGTGGGTGCTGCCAAAAATATGCAGAAGAATGGAAGTTACTTAAGGGCAGCCTATATCCCAAATCCCCTTCTCCTAGCATGGTTTGTCACACCAAGTGTCTAATAAATGGTAATTAAGTGAGCAAATGAACCTGAGATCTTGCAATCTTTCCACCACACCATCAATCATTCCATCAATATGCATGCCAGGAGTTATGCTAAGCACTGAGGATGCAGAAAGTAGTCTCTGCCCTTATGGAGCCTACAATCTAATGGGGGAAACTGCACAAACGAACATACACAAGGCAAATTGTATACAGTTGTTTTCAGTCATGTTTGTGACCACTTTAGGGGTTTTCTTGGCAGAGACACTGGAGTGGTTCGCCATTTCCTTCTCCAGCTCATTCTACGGATGAGGAAACTGAGGCAAACAGGATGAAGTGATTTATCCAGGGTTCCACAGCTAGTAAGCTGGATTTGAACCCAGATCTTCCTGACTCCAGGCTCAATCACTGGGCCATCTAGCTGCCTGTAGGAGATAATTAACAGAGATCTTTTCCCACTGCTGAAGACATAGCTCAGAGCCCCCATCCTGCTGCAGGCAGCAGACAGATCCCTGAAGGAATGGTCCCAGAGGGCAAGAGGCATGAGGATCGCAGGACTCCTGAGTTCCATTCATGGTTCAGAAGTTTCTCTCCATGTTCTTGGGGCTCAGACCTGTCCTTCTGGCTCCCTCTCTAGCCCGATTTACAGATGAGTAAGCTGAGGCCAACAGGGTTCAGGGACTCACGCCTATTCCTTTATCATAGGCAAATGAACTTGAATGTGGAGGGGCATCGGGCTCCATATGATGGTGAGGCTGGCCCAAGAGTGGCTCCGGATTCTGGGCTCTGGCTCTGAGGCAGGAGCCTCGTGGGAGAGGGAGGAGTGGCGAGAAGCCAAGGCAAGGGGCAAAGCTGCTGTCAGCAAATGCAGGGTGGGGGTCCGTTCCAGGGATGGATGCTTCGGGGCTGCTCTGAGGGCTTCAGCAGAGAGACGAGGGCTCAGAGCCGGGGAGAAGGACCGTGCCAGGGGTGGGACTGGTCTCGGCACAGCTCCACTCCAGGTCTCTGGCCCCTGGCGAGGGCTCTGTGCCGAGGACCGGGCAGTCACCAGCCCTGGGCTTCCCTGACTGAGCCCCTTTGTGCCCGAGTGGCATTCAATGCCCGGCCCAGCCGGGGGGTGGGCAGAGGCCCTGGCGGCCCACTAAACCCCACCTTGGCTGTGCCGGGCAGGGGGAGGAGGAGCTGGGGGCTGGGTGGAGGCCGGCTAATATCTTCCATGTTACTTCATCTTTGCTCCCATTGAGCTCTTGTTTATTTCAGTGGGAACGCCTGGCCCCCAGACAGGGAAACCTCGGCCAAGCGATGGGGAGCCACGCCGAGGAGAGGGACCCAACTGCTTTCAAGAGGGAGGGGACCCCCTGGGGCCGGCCGTGGGCCTCACTCTTCCACTGGACCCCACCAAGGCTCTGCAGAAGGAGGGTGTGGCCAGGACGGCTCAGCCATCCCTAGACATGGGAATGTTTCTGGGCGTGTTGGGGGGCGGGGGGGCCCGAAGCCTCGGGGTTTGCAGATTTAGGGCTTCATTTCTGAACATAGTGGGGGTCAAAGGGCTCCACCCTGGCAATGGGGACCCCGGGCTTTAGCCCTGCTCTCCCAAGGCCCATGGATAGAATGAGGAGTCGGAGGACCTGGGTTTTGGCTCTGTGTTTGCCATTTAGAATCACAAATTTAGAGGTTGGGGGGGGGGGTCTGGGAGAGCATTTGGCAAGTGAGGAGACCCACAGAGGATGGACAATCTGACCACTTTCACCAGGGGTAAATCCAGGAATGGAACTCACAATCTCAGACCCTCAATGCCTTGGTAATCCTGACTTCATCCCTTTAGTTGTCAGTATCCTGAATTATAAAATGAAGTGAATGGATGGAGCGATCTCTGAGGTCCCTGTTGGCCCAAGGTTTCTCCTCTGATGCACCCCTAAATAGATGGGCAACGTGACTGGGCACTGGAGAGAGGCTGGCATTAAAGCTGTTGTTGTGCAGTCGTGTCTAACTCTTTAGGACTCCATTTGGGGTTTTCTGGGCAAAGATACTGAAGCAGTTTGCCATTTCCTTCTCCAATCCATTTTAGAGATGAAGAAACTGAGGCAAATGGGTGGAATGACTTGTCCAGGTCACACAGCTAAGATACTGAAGCCGTTAGCCATTTCCTTCTCCAGCTCATTTTAGAGATGAAGAATCTGAGACAAATGGATGAAATGACTTGCCCAGGGTCACACAGTTAAGATACTGAAGTGATTTGCCATGTCCTTCTGCAGATCATTACAGAGATGGAGAAACTGAGGGAAATGGGATTCAGTGACTTGCTGAGGGCCACACAGTTGGGAAGTGGCCAGGGACAGCTGGGAGCCTAGCTAATGGAGCGCTGGACCTGTAGTCAGGAAGACCGGAGTTCAGTCCCAGCTGCCCCTGGCATTGAAGATTGGAATTAAAATCCCAGCTCTACCACTAGCGAGGTGACTTTGGGCAAGTTATTGAACTGAACCACAATTTCTTTATGAGGAGAAAAAGGTCAGTCCAGGACAAATTCCCAGACCACCTTCCAAAGAGCTGGAAGTGAATGTTTTGGTTCTGAGAAGAAGGACCCAAGGAGTTCCCCAGAGCATCTATAAAATGGGGATAATCCTACTTTAGAGACAACTGGTGGCTCAGGGGATGGACCACTGGTCCTGGAGTTAGGAAGACCCCAAGTTCAAATCTGGCCACAGGCACTTAAGAGCTGCGTAACCTCGGACTGCCTCAGTTTCCTCTACTATAAAATCAGAATAATAATAGCACCTATCTCCCAGGATTCTTGTAAGGATCAAATGAAGTAAAAACTGTAAAGCACTTAGCACAGTGCCTGGCACATAGTAGGGGTTATAGAAATACATATATCCTTCCCCTCCTTCCTGTTCCCTCCAATCAGGAAAGGAAGCATGGATCAGGGCAATCAATACTGACTCAGAGCACTTACGTTCATAATTCAAGAGAATATCATAGAATATCATCATTATAATAATAATAGAATATCCTAATGAAAAAGAATAAATAAGTAAATAAGCAAATAAATAGATGAATGAATGAACAAACAAATAAATGAATGAATGAATGAATGAATGAATAAATAAGAACCATAAGTTTCTTGAAGGCAGGGATTGATTGTCTCATTTTTGTCTTTGTATCCCTAGAACAGCCAGCTGGGTGTCGCAGTGACTAGAACCCCAGACCTTGATTCAGGAGGAATCGTCTTCCCAAGTTCAAATCTAACCTCAGACTCATACTAGCTGTGTGACCCTGGATAAGTCATTTAACCCTGTTTGTGTCCGTTTCCTCACCTCTAAAATAAGCTGGAGAAGGAAATGGCAAACTAGTCCAGGATCCTTGCCAAGAAAACCCCAAATGGGGTCATGGAGAGCCAGACACGACTGAACAACTGAACAACAACATCTCTAGAACAGTGTCTGGCACAGAGAATGTGTTTGATAAATGTTTGTTGGTTGATTGGAAGCATACAGTCCATTCCCTATTAGAAGAGATCAAAAAGACTCTTGTTCCCTACTTGACAGCTGAAACAAGGCCTGTCCTGAGAGCTTTTTCTCCCTTGATACCTCCTGGATGTCCCTCCCAGCTCCAACAATGGCTGTTCCACTAGAGAGGGTTATGGGGTATACGTGGATCTGTCCCTGGGAGTGAGAGGCCCCTGAGGCCCCTGTAATCCAGGAGAAGCTCAGGGGAAGCGCATGTCTCGCTGCCAGAGGAATTTCCCAGCTCTTGACCCAAAGGCTCGCTGGCCTCTGTTTACCTGAGGCTGTGGGATGGACCCAAGAGGCGGCAGCAGCTGGAACTAGTTGAGGCCTGAGATAAAGGGATCCTGGGTTCTCACGATGTCCTCAGTGTCCCCATCTACAAAATGGGAGGAAGGGATGGGGATGGGGCTTGGCGGGGCAGAATTGAATCCATTTTGTCCCAGTCTCTGAGGCTTGGGAGGTAGGAAGGAGGAATGAGGTCATATTCGTCCAGGAGTTGGAAACGAGGCTCCGTCTACATAAGGTTTCATTGTCTTTGGGCCTGTGTCCTCAGTGCCCCCACCCTCACCCTTGCCTACACCTCCCATCCCACTCCCACCCCCCTCACTAGAGCATCCCACAGTCACCAGACAGGGCTGTTCAGGCCCATCATCGAAGAAGGATCCCAGGAGCCCCAGAACGCCAATCCCCCCTCCCCAATAAAAGGCAGCCCCCACCTGCTCTGGTGCTGACAAATCCAGCCTTTGGATTCCATTCCTTTGGCCTGAAGGTCTGTCAAGGTGCCATTGGGACAGGGCAGAGAAGGCTGCAGAACTTGGAGGATTAAATTCCTGACTGCGCAATTCCGTCAAGGGGTGGTCCCGGCCTCAGCCTCCTCGACCCGGGAGAGAGGAAGGAAGGAAAAGAAGAAAGGGTGAGGGACAGAGGACGGGGACACAGCCGAATGGAAGAGTAAAGAATAGACAGGGAACCCCCCCCACACACACACACACACTTATTGGGCAGAAGACCCTCCTCTGTTATTATCTGACTTGGTGGCCTCGACCAAGTCACTCCCCATCCCCTCCGGGTGTCAGCTTTCTAATCTATAAAATAATAGAATTGATCTAGATCAGGGATGGTGAACCTTTGAGCCCCCTGCCTTACTCCAGACAGGGGAGGGAGGAAGTGCTCCCATTGAGCTGCTGAGTAGAGGGATGGATGATGGGAGAAATGTCCTCAGGCACACATGGAAAGGGGGAGGGAGAAGCCCCCTCTGGCACGTGTGCCTTATGTTCACCAACATGGGTCTAGATGGTCCCTAAAGTCCCCCTCAGTTTCAACCCTATTATTTGGGAGCAGTGGAGTTGAGGAAGAGGAGAGTGGCCATCCCTTTGAAGGACCAGGATCACCATGGCTGGGACCAGAGAACGCCCTGAAGTGTCATTCCCTTCCCTCTTGGCACTGAGTCTACCATCTTGGGGCCACATTTAAATGGCTCTCTCCAGAAGGCTCGGTGCCCTGCTCTCATGTACACGAGCAAAGGTGCCAACCCCCACTCCCTGCTCATGTTGCCCAAGACTGTGACCACACCAGCCACAACCTTTGTCCTCACCTCTGCTAACCTGAGGTTACTCGGGTTCTAGCACCGGGGTGGGGTGGTAGGGAGTCTTCTCAGTCCAGCAGAGGGTGGGGGTAAGGAAGATTTTAAAATGGGTCCTCTGTGCCTCCCCAGGAAGGAATTGGAAATGCTCTCACTGTGGGGAGTGGAAACGGGGGCTCAGTGCCAGGGATGGGGGCACTTGGAGGATTGGGGCTCAGGCTTGGGAATGAGGGATCAGAAATAGGGTTGGGAGTTCAGTGTTGAAGAGAAGGGCTCAGTGCCAAGGACAATAATCCAGTACCAAGGATGGGAGCTCAGTCTTGGGGACGAGGACTCAGTATTATGGAGAGGGGCTTAGTGTTTGGTTGGGGCACTCAGTGCCTCGGAAGGAGGCTTAGTAGCAGGGAGGAGGCTTAGTGTCTGGGAGGGGGTCTCAGTATTGTGAGTGGGGGCTCGATGCCAGGGTGGATAGAGATGGGGTACATCCTGCCTGGCCCTCTGCTTTGGAATGTCTTAGCCAGGCCAGAACGGTGCCGGGCACACTCTGTACCCCTGCTTCGCTCTGTGCCCAGTTCTAGCTCTCTTTCCTGTCCAGAAGTGGAGCGAGAGGGTCTCCCTGGTGGGGAAGGGGCCACAGGCAGGGGAAGCTTTGTGCTGATCCCTGGCAAAAGGCTTGGGCTGCTTTCAGAAACACTCAGCTGGAGAAGCCCAAACAAGAGGGAAGTATTTAAACAATGGGGTAATGTGGTGTTGTAACGGTCTGTCTGCCACTGGCAGGGACGTGTTCTCTCAGTCCTGGCTGCTCAGTCCCTCCCAGGGTCTCCCTGGGCCATGAGGGTGGGCAGGCACCAGCCCAAGAGGGGCCCTGCTGTACTGCCGCCTCACCTCCCCAGCTCAGAGCAATCCGACACCAAACGTTCAAGCTGTCAGAGTTTACAGGTCGTCCAGTTCAGTCTATTCTTTTTATAGATGAGTAAACTGAGGCCAGGTAAGGAGAGAGGTTCCATTCAAGATCACATAGAATCAAAGCCAGAACTGATTGGCCTCAGTGGAAAGAGCACCAGTTTTAGATTCAGCAGAGCTGTGTTCAAATCCTGCCTCCGATACCTATATGTGACCTGGGCAAGTCAATACACTTCTCTGGACTGTTTTCTTTTCTGTAAAATGAAGGTGTTGGACTTGGTGACCTCTGTGGTCCCTTCTAGTTCTGAATCCGAAGTCCTGAGGTCAGCAGCCATCCCAAGCCAATCCATTCTCTCTCCCTCAATCCTTGTGGGCTCAGGCTGTGGATGGAAGGTCTGGCCTCAAACCCAGGCTAGCCTACCAGGAGTAAGCCAGCAATAGAAGAGGAGAGGCATGGCAGAGGGGAAATGAGGACTTCCTAAGCTGCCATGGCTGGGGCTGGATTCTTGAGTCCCTTCTAGACGAAGCCACTTTCTCTAAGGCACTGGGGAGTTTTCAGTGGCTTTCCACTGGACGATTGACCCTTGTGGGTCAGTTCCCCACCCAGCCCAGCTTCTGACTCTCCAGACCTTGGCACCGTGCCTCAGCTTCTCTCACCCTAAGACGTCCTTCAAAACCTGTGGCCTTCTCACCCTGGAACATGCCTCATCACCCTTCTCCCATGGGTAAATTCCTCTAGGGCAGGGGTCGGCAACCTTTTTGGCCATGAGAGCCATAAATGCCACATTTTTTAAAATGTCATTTCGTGAGAGCCGTCCAGTGCTCGCAGAGCCGCTCCTGTAACAGAGCCTGAAAAAAATGGACTTTATGGCTCCTACAGAAAGAGCCATATCCGGCCCTCAAAAGAGCCAGATATGGCTCAGGAGCCATACGTTGCCGACCCGTGCTCTAGGGGTCTCCATTTTGGAGAGGATTCCAAGCCAGCCAACCTTCTTCCTCCTCCCAACTGTGCTTCTAATTCTCAGGGGCCCTTCAACACCGGAGCCTTTTGGAATTTGGGATGCCCCCTCTTCCCCATTCCTTCAGTACCTTCCCTGCTCTTTCCAGTCCTTCCAAGACTACAGCTAGTGGCTCACCAGTTACATCGACTAAGTCTTTCAGTATTGGTTGATTTGAATGAATCCAGGACAAGCTACCTTTCCATCATTCCCTATTTGCCTTAGGTATCAGGCCCTCCGTGGCCATTTCCTTGGGTCCTTTCCAGCCCAAATCATCCATTTTTCCAGGAGAGAAAACAAATGCCAAAAGTTGACCAGTTCTCCCTCCACCTCTTTGTTTCTGACCATCATCAGACACAGCCTGATGAGGCTTCTGGTACCTTCTGGGCTCCTCCAATAAAATACAACCCTATTTTTATTGTCTTCCACTTTCCTTCCTGGCATGAGATGGCTGTTTTCTTAGGTCTTCAGAAACAAATATTTCTTAGCATCTGATGGCACCCCCTAAATGGACACTTACACCCCAATTTCATAAAAAACCCAAAACTTAGAAATCTTGTAAAGTGAGAAAAACAGAGGCAAAAAGAATACTAGCTGCAACTATGAGCAACCTGGCAGATCCTCAACTTGTTCTAACTTGAAAATGGTGGCCTCTATGAGCATGCTCAGTGAAAAAAATAGCAGATTAAAAGGAATAAAGGAACTAAAAATGGTTATGAGGTTATGAACCTTTCCACATTGAAATAAATTGTTTTCGATGTAAATTGTCCCTTAGCAAGCTTTTAACTGGGTGTCCTGGTGGCCAATGGCAATTCTTGAATGAGTATTTGAACTTTTACAGGAAAAGAAAAATTAAATTACAAAATGATTTCTTGTTTGGTTCCCCCACATTTTGAAGGATGTCACCAATGAGGCAGGTTAACAAATCATTCATAGCACTGCTTTTGGCAAAGAAAGAGTTCCAGCAGGTGTCTGGATAAATGAAGTCCCCCGTCACTACTCTATCATTTCTCTGTTGCAGGCTTATAATGCGTTTTCCAAAACACTCATCTATTTTCTTGGTCTTCCCAGATGGTCAATATTATATACTACTGCGGATTTTACTTCTATTATTGTCTTCACTGATCTTCCCCCAAATGTTCTCCACCATGCTTCTCCTTCCAGCTTCTGTATTACCCACACATCATTATATCTTCTTAAATACATTATTCTTCCACTCTTCAGCCCCTATCCCTTTTACCCAGCCTATTTCTTTTCTTTCTTTCTTTTTTTTAAAATCTTTACCTTCTGTTTTGGAATCAGTATTAAGTATTGGTTCCAGAAGAACAGTAAGGACTAGACAATGGGAGTTAAGTGACTTGCCCAGAGTCACACAGCTGGGAAGTGTCTGAGGCCATATTTGAACCCAGGACCTCCCATCTCTAGGCCTGGCTCTCAATCCACTGAGCTACCCAGCTGCCCCCATATCACCTGCCATCTTGACTTTTGTCTTGCCACTGGACTTTGATGACTCTGGAAGACAGAGTGAGGTCAAAGACTTTGTGCAATTCTGCCTCGCTTAAAACCAAATTCATGCAAAAGTCAAGATATCACCCAGCAATATCATTGGTCCTCTTTGAAAATAAAAAATGAGAAGCATAATTATTCTCCGTAGCTTTATTCTGTATATACTTATAGATGTACTTGTTGTCTTCCCCATTAGAATATAAACTCTAAGAGTAGAGATTGTTTCCTTCTTTGTCTTTGTTTCCTAGCACAGTGTCTACACATAGTAGGTACTTAATATTAATGTTGATTGGTTGATTGGTCAGTCATAGGGAGCCATTGAAGACTTTTGAGGTGAGGACTGGGAGGACTAAATCCGAGCATAAGGAAGGTTATTCATCTACTTTCCTCCATTCTCCATTAGTGATGAGAAACTCCATCCAAGTTCCCAAACACAGCTTCCTAATAATAACTGACATTTCTGAGTCACTTGAAGATTTGCAAAGCCCACATCATCTCATCTGAGCCTCTCAAGAGCCCTGTTAGGTAGGCGTTATTATCCCCATTTCAGTAATAACAGCTAGCATTTGAAGGTTTGCAGAATGAGTTGGAATGCCTGGAATGTCCTCCTTTAAGACTAGCTCAAACACCACCATCCCTCCCAACTGCCTGTGCCTTCCCCCCTGAGATCACTTTGTATCTTCCCTGAATATATCTCCTACTCATCCATCTTTATCCATGTTGTCTCCTCCATTAGTATACAAGTAAGCTCCTTGAGGACAGGGAATGTTTTTGCTCTTTCTTCCTCTCTACAGAATTTAGCACAGTGCCTGGCACAGAAGGAATACTTAATAAATTCTCGTTGACTGGTTACCTCTGGTGTGCAAGTTTTGGTCACTCCTCCCCTAAATATTTCCTTCCAAAGATTTCAGAACCCCAGGGCAGGGGCGGGAGTCGGCCCCATGCGTCTGTGTTTGGTGAAACAGAAATCCTTGGGCAGGAATCTATTGGCCTTGCCTCTAAATGAGTTATGGCAGCAGGTTGAAACCTTGGCCAAGCCTTCTCAGATG
Source organism: Gracilinanus agilis (assembly GCF_016433145.1). Classification (NCBI taxonomy): domain Eukaryota; kingdom Metazoa; phylum Chordata; class Mammalia; order Didelphimorphia; family Didelphidae; genus Gracilinanus; species Gracilinanus agilis. The sequence continues at coordinate 500,892,331 of NC_058133.1, read as the reverse complement.
ACAAGGGAAACCAGTCCATGATGACTTCTAGCCATAAACTTCTGCCAAGCGGCATAGACCTAAGATGTGTTAGCTTGAGATTTCCTTCTCATTACCAGGGAAGGGACAATGAATTCATTTCCACAGTACTGGAGACTAATGCTAGAGTCCCAGGCACTTGGGAAACCACCCCCTCCTCCAGAATTTAAGCTCTTTGAGGCCAAGGAGTCTCTCATTTTTGTCTTTGGATCTCCTGCACCTAGCACAGTACCTAGTGTGTATTTTTTGCGGGAGACATCCAGAACTGTGTGGAAACTCCTTCCATTGGTATAAGAGGCAATTCGTCTGAAATGTATAGTCTTAGAGGGCTGTACAGGGTACTAAGAGAGTCAATGACTTGCCTAGAGTCACAGAACTAGTATGTAAAGTGTCAGAAACAGGACTTGAACCCTTCTTCCAAACTCTATGGTCATCTCTCTATTTGCTGTAAATACCACGAGACTCTTTCCTAATGCTGTCTTACATATAATAGGCATCTCACAAATGTCTGTTAGGGCAAATTGAGAAGATGTTTCTGAAAAGATCACATTACGCTTTGTTCAGATGCCAATCCATCCTCCACTCAGTCATCTAAGTCATCTTCTTAAAGTCTGCCCAGGTCACTCTCCTGCTCAATAAACTCTAATGGCTCCCCATCACTGCTAGGATCAAATCTAAAATCCTCTGGCATTTCAAGCTCTTCATAATCTGGTATAAGCCTTTTTGAAGCTTATTATTCCCTTCTACATGCTCTATGATCCAGTCAACTGGTCTTCTTGCTATACCTGACACCTAGCACCCTATCTCCTACGTCTGTGGTTTTGCATTAGCCATCTCCCATGTCTCCCATGCACTCTCTAGTGAGTTTTTGTACCTCTTTTTTCATTTGGCTAATTCTGTTTTTCAAGGTGTTATTTTCTACACAAATTTTTATACTTCTTTTATCAAGCATTGTTTTTTTTTTCAACTTTTCTTCCTTTGCTCTCATTTCTTTACCTAATTTTTCCTCTACAATTCTTGTTTGAGTTTGAAAATCAATTTTTAGCCCTCCTGGGAAGTCTTGATGGGCTTATATCCAATTCCCATTGGACTTTGAGGCTTTGCTTATGGCTCTTTTGACTACATTGTCTTTTTCTGAGTTTATGACTTGATCGTCCCTGTTACCACAATAGCTTTTTATGGTCAGGTTCTTTTGTTGTTGTTTCCTCATTTTTCCACTTTATTCCTTGATTTGGAACTTTTCTAGCATGGAGTGGGTGGCGGAAAGGGTTCTAGCTCAATCTTCAGAATTTTCACACTGCTATTTTAGAGCTAGTTCTGGAGATTTTGAAGTTTTGGGTGCTTCCAAGATGGTATGATCTGGAGAGAGATGTGGTCACTGCTCCCTTGGCGTGCACTCTGCTTCTTACCCAGAAAGAGTCCCTGATCTCCTGTTATTGCAATCAATACTGCTCCTTGGAGGCTCTCCTTCCTATTGACCAAAAGTACTTATCTCTGCCCTTGAACTGTGATCCAGAAGTGTGGATAGGCAATGGAATTGACAAACAGGGTCTGGTTCTGCTTCCTGTGTTAGCACAGGGATCCCCCGTAACCTCTTTCTGACCAGTTGCCAGTTCCCCTTACCATCTCTGCCTGGAGAACTCTTGAAGTTGCTGCTGCTTCTACCTTTACCAGTTGATCTCATCATTAGTGCTGATTCCATACGGTCTCTGGCTAGCTTCCACCATCATGTCACAGATCTCTTCTTCTAACTTCTTAGGTTGTCTTGGGCTGGCAGAATGTTGTACTCTAACTTTTGCTGTCTTTACCACTCCAGAGTTCAATTTGAAGTGTCGTTTGAAAGTCGTTTAGAGGGGAATGTTAGGAGAACTCAGTTAAGTGCTTTTTTAACTCCACCATATTGGCTCTACTCTGGGATGTCCATGCACTCTCGCGCCTCACCTCCACCTCTGGTTCTTTTTAATATTCAGTACAAGGAGGCAGCTGGATGGCTTGGTGGATAGAGAATCAGGGCTGGAGTCAGGAGATCCTGGGTTTAAATCTAGCCTCAAACACTTCCTGGCTGTGTGACCCTGGGCACGTCACTTAAACCCTATTGCCTAGCCCTTACCGTTCTTCTGTTTTAGAACCAATACTTAGTATTCATTCTAATGAAAGATAAAGGTTTAAAAAAAATATTCAGTTCAAGTCCTGTGTTCTACTTAAGGTCTTTCTTGGTCCCCTAGGCTATATGTGAGTCGTTGGGCCTGCTCTACCCCATCCCAACCAGGTAAACTAGTGTCTGTTTTATATTTATTTGTGTGTGTAGGTTGTTTCCCCGATTTGAATATAAGCTCCTGGAGAGGAGATCTTTTTTCTTTGTATCCTCAAAAACTAGCATAATTCACTAATACTAGCTAGCATTTATATAGTGCTCTAAGATTTGTTCCTCACCTTCTGTCTTAGAATCGATACCATGTATTGGTTCTAAGGCAGAAGAGTGATAAGGGCTAGTCAATGGGGGTCAAGTGACTTGCCCAGGGTCACACAGCTAGGAAGTGTCTGAGGCCAGATTTGAATCCAGGACCACCCGTGTCTCTGGGCCTGACTCTCAATCCACTGAGCCAGCCAGCTGCCTCCAAGTGCTCTAAGATTTTGCAAAGAGTCTTATGTATATTATATCATTTAATCCTCCCAATAACCTTATATGGTAGGAACTATTATTTTCTCTTTTACAGTTGACAAAACTGAATCTGGAAGAGGTAAAATGACTTTGCCCAGGTTTTCACAGCAAGTAAATATCTGAGGCAGGATTTGAACTCAGGTCTTCCTAATGGCACTGTGCTACCTAAGTGCCTAAGACTTTAAGTTACAGATAACTGATGAACTGCACCAATAGATGGTGTCTCCATATCAGGAATTCTCCACACTGCTGCCTGGCACATGGTAGGCACTTAATAAATCCATGATTGTGGATGGATCGATTGGTTTTACTTGATTCCTTGCGGGGGGGGGGGGGGGGCTTGGGAGATAAAGGATTAAAGAAAAGGCAGGTTGATTTCCCTGGAGAAGTATACCAGGATGGGAAGAGAAGAGAAGGGAATGGCCTTTTGTCTTGGTGTGAGCTGAGGGTCCTAGAGGCCACTAAGGCTCCTGATGGGACAAACTTTGCCTGAGTGATTCACCGACTTGTTGTGTCTGGCAGGATTCAAACAAACCAGAGTCTTCTGGATTCATTTAGGCACTGAACGGGACCCAAGGCTCTCCAAAGAACCGTGCAGACAGATGGGGCCCAAGTTTGTTCCAAGATGACTGTTACCCCATCCAACTTGTTATCCGAGCAGCAAACTTGTGTGTGCACTCAAACATGCACAGAGTGGCTCTTTGAGGATGTGGGTTAATCCTAATACGTGTGAATCCAAATGTGTGTGAGAATTCCTCTGTGTGTTCATCCTTGGGTGTGTGAACTCAAGTGTTGGGTATATGAGGCTGAGGAGAAACCTCTGTGCAAACTGGAGTGCGTGGAACTATTCGGTGGCCCAGAGAGCCTGGGAACGGGGTTCCAACTTGGGCTCAAGGAGAAAGGGAGGGAAAAGAGCCTTCTAGGAGAGCCAGGAAGGGAAGGTTCCAATCTGACAGAGAAGGCAGAGCACAGAAAACATGAAGCCAATGCAAAACACACTGGTGGGAAAACAGCCAGAGGGAATGTAGGGTTTTCTCCATTCTTCATCTTGAAGAGGTACCTTCTTCTCACCCTCTGGGGGCACTTGGAGCCTTGACGGAGGTTCACTACCTTCTCTAACTGGCTGTGTCACCTTGGACGAGCCACCCTCCTTCTCTGTGACAATGAGAGGGATAGATGAGTTCCCCTTCTGCGTGTTGCTTCCCTTCCCCAGTTCTGGAATCACAATGGTATCAATACTGGCTATCGGAAATATCCCTATTGGAAAGGCCATGGCCATTTCTTCCCTTATGGCTCCAGTGGATATGCTGGTAATTTTCCAAACCCAAATACCCCTCCTCGGTCACCACTCTGCAATAGGTATGGTCTCCCCCCAATACCATGCCAACTCCTTGAGGCCAGAGACTGCCTCTGCTTTTGCATTTGTATCCCAAGTGCTTTAGCCCAGAGCTTGGGACATAACAAACATTTGAACGCTCAAATACATCTGAAATTTCATGGATTCCCGGTCTTTTCTAAGGATGCAGATTACAGCCCATCCATGCCTACCTAACCAGGCCATGTTGTCCCATTGGGGATTTGCCCAACATGCTTTCCCTTGACATCATAAGGGCGCCCACCAATGGATGCCTTGGGCTATCCACCCGTCATTCCTTACATTTGCCATGTGACCAGCCTATCAGCACTTCTTGTCATGTAATTAATTCCTTGACGATGACGATTTCCCCTTTAATGGGCTTCCAGCTTTCCGCAATTAGTTTTCGGGCTGACGACTCCTTAGATTTCTGTCTCCAGCTCCAAGCTCCCTGCCAAGTTCCAAATCTACATTTCTAACTTCCCACTGAGCCACGCTACCTGGTGGACCCATCATTATCTTCAGTTTTGTCTTGGGAGGGGAAGGGGAGAAGGTTTGATTTTACCTGCTTAGGGATCTTCCACTGAGGGACTTCCTTCTCCAAAGCACGTCAACAGATGCATCAATAAACCTTTATTAAGCACCTACTCTGTGCCAGTGCTAAACACTTAGAGACACAAAAGGAGGCAAAAAAAAAATAGACCCTGTCCTCAAGGAGCTTACAATCTAATAGAGGAGACAACATACAAATAAATATGTATAAATGAGCTATATAGAGGATAAAGTTAACCCTTCATGCCCTGGCATTAAGAGGAGTTAGGGAAGGCTTCCTATAGGAGGTGTGATTTTAGTCGGGACTTGCTCTGAAATTTAAAGTCTTAAGGGAGTTGCCTAGGACTAAGTGATTCCCCCAAGGTCACACTATCTCTGTGCCGGAGACAAAACTTTACACACACACACACACACACACACACACACACACACAAACACAAGCACACACCCTGCCCAGAACCCCTAGACCCCAAGATCTTCTCTCCAAATACTATGATCTGCTTGAACTGAATTCATCTCCCAAATCTGCCTCTCCTGACTTCCTCATTTCTCTCTCCATCACCCAGGTTGGAAGCCTCAGAATCATCTGTGATGACTCGATCTTTATCTTTCATTCCCACCCAGCCAAGTCCCACCGACTTTCCCTCTTGTAATTCCCTCTTCGAACTATCCCTTCCTCATTTCTTTTCCCGACGCTACCTTGAATGTTCGCTCAGAACAAGAGGATGGACGATAAAGTCAAGGATGTAGATCCGGAAGGAACCTCAGGGGTCGTGAGTGCAATTATCTTATTTTACAGATGAGGAAAGCAGGGTTAAATGACTTGTCCAAAGTCCCACATGGCAGGAGGAAGGCAGGTAGAATTAAACAGCTGAGATTCCCCCTCGGTCCTCCCACCGTACCAGGATGGCAGTGGGGGAGCATACTGGTCTACCCCAAATCAGCTGAAACAATAGTGGCAAACAGAGATGGCTTGCAAGGGAACTGTTGGGCATGGAGTTGGGGAGAAGTGACTGACACCAATTGGCTGCTTTGAGCATTAAAGCTAGTATCAATGTGGGTTTCTAATCTTCTTAGACAGAGAAACCTAACCCCAAAGCTTTCTCAAAGACCGCCCGTTACATCACCTCCGACAAAATCATCATCATCATCATCATCATCATTATTTTTATGCCCTGGTCACCATCATCATCCCTATCCTATTTTGGTCCCGGTCTTGTTCATGGAGTAGATTGCCAATCCCAGAGGCCCAGACCCCACCCTTTCTTCCTTCCTCCCCCCACCACACCCCCCCCCACTTCCCCACTCCTCCCCAGGAAGGTCTGCTCGCCTCCTTCCTCTCCTAACACCTCCTCCTCCTCCATTCCCCACCTTGTCCCAACCAGGCCAGGCATGGGCTGACAAAACAACCCACCCTTCCCAGGGCGAGCCTTCCCGGCCACACCGTCTCTGTGATGTGGTCACGTTTGAAAAATTTTAATCAAATATTCTCTCCGTGTTCCCTTTCTTTCCCTTGCTGGATTCCTAGAAGACAGGAATTTATAGTGTAACCGCTCCAGCCTGGACGAATGCTGAGCCAAGGTCAACACCGCAGGACTGCGGGCCCCTGCCAAAGGGGAGAAGAGGGATTAGTTTAGAAGTTGGCTGCACAGAAAATAAAAATATATTAAACAGAATTCTCCCCCTCCAAAGTCCCCAAAGTGGGTAGTTTATACAAAGTCCCACAGACCATGTCAGCCTCGTCCTCTCTCGTTGGCCTGCCGCCCCATTGCATCTCTGCACAATGAGAAACTGGGTCTAATTTGGACAGAGTCAGCCGAAGATGGAAGTCTGATTTTGGGGTGAAGGAGGGACAGGATGGTGGGAGGGGCTCTTCCAGACACCCTAACGAGTCTGGGGGCTGAATGAGGGCAGAACGGGGGTCCAAAAGGGGCAGTCGATTGCCCCCAGAACATAGTAACCCAGTGACTTTGATACCAGGCCTATTGGCAGACTGGCCATCTGCTAAACTGGTTCTATTGTCTAATTCTTTTTTTTTTTTTTCCAAACCCTTGTACTTCGGTGTATTGTCTCATAGGTGGAAGAGTGGTAAGGGTAGGCAATGGGGGTCAAGTGACTTGTCCAGGGTCACACAGCTGGGAAGTGGCTGAGGCTGGGTTTGAACCTAGGACCTCCTGTCTCTAGGCCTGACTCCCACTCCACTGAGCTACCCAGCTGCCCCCTATTGTCTAATTCTTAATTCTACCCGATAGCACAGAGTCCCCCCCACCTCCTGACCCATCCTCCCCCTTCCACAGAGCCCCTTTCCACCGGGACAGGGATGGCTGCTGAGCCTGTCTGCCCAGGTCTGAGCTATGTCACAGCTGGAAGGTAGCCAGTCATTCCTCCTTGATCTGGACTGCTCTCCTGTGGGGTCTCTCCTCCTTCTACTTATGGCCCCTTCCCTGTGCCTTATCCTGGACGCTTGGCTATCCTGCCCCTGCCTCTAGTTCACCCCTTCCCCCCCACCACCACCTCCAAGATGCCTCAACGAATTTCCCTCGGCTGGAGTTTTGCAACCAATAAATAACACCCTGAGATTTATGGGGTGACTAAAGGCCAGGGGACAGGGTGGGGGAGCAGGCAAAGGGCTGCTCTTCTCTGGCCCAGCCCTTGGCCATTGGCCCCTGGCCTTTGTCTGTGAACCTCAGAGGGAGAAGAAACAACACCCTGGAGCTGGTAGAGGTAGACACCCCCCACCGGCTTGATCTTCCCCACTCAGACAACCGCTATCGGGGTCTTTGGCCCACCGTCCCTAGCAGGGGAAAGAACCAGGATTTCAGGGGAACAGAGCCTGGAGCTTTGAACTTTTATTAACCTGGAGTCTTGGGTCTATGAAGTATGATGTTACCTAACTTATTGGACCCTCAGCTCCAAGAAAACACAAGGTTGGAAAGCTTGTAGGGAGGAACCTCCGAGAGCAATCGGAGAAAGGTCCACCTTCCTTTGGGGTCCTCCTTCCTTCTCTCCAGGAGGAGACCATCCTGGCACTAACGTCTCAACCCACAAAGTCTTGGTCCCTTCAACACGAGCAGCTCTCACGGTGCCCTGTGAAGGCCGTCCTTGGTTTCCCTTCTCGGTCCCCCCGAACCCTCACCCCTCCTCCGGATCCAAAGGCGAGAATGAGGTAGACTTCCCAGAAAGCGTGGCCTCTTGTCCCCTCCCTTCCCATGAGTCCATTGGAGGCACAAGAGAGCCAGAGCTGTGCTTCCCATCGTCCCCGACCATAACGCTGCTCTAGGAGCTGGGGAAGACGAGGAGAGAGGCTCTGGGTCCGGGCCTGGAGAAGCCCCCAGAGTCCGGGCGGGGGAGCGAGGAGGAGGGAGATGTCGGGAAACGAAGAGGATCCGGCAGATAGCCAATAGCGATTCATGTTGAAAGGAAATGTCTCTGGTGTGATGGGAAGACGTGGCCCCGTCTTCGGGGACCCCCGGTTTGATGGCAGAGCTCCTGTTCTGATGGCAGAAACAGCTGGTGCTCAGGTCGGGGTTCAGGCTAGACCAGGGCCAGCACAGATTCTAAAGGTCTTGGACCACCGGACGGAGGAAGCGGAACTTAATGAGGGGAGGCAGAGGGAGCCCCTCTTCTTAGACGTGGCTAGAAAATGCTGAAACTTGGGATGAGAAGGCAACAGAGGGAACGGGGGAGCCTCTCCTTCTTGCCTCAGAGCAGGGGCTAGAAGACCAGACTGACAACGGGAAGGGGTGCTAACACCCATCTCTAGAAAGGGGAAACCTTCCATGAAGCACCTACTATGGCACTGTGCTCGATAAAAAAGGTGAATTGTTATTGCCTTCAAGGAGCTTACATTCTCCTGAGAGAAGGAGTAAGTACAGTTTGTACCCAGATAAGCCAATTAAAAACATATTCGGGGGCAACTGGGTAGCTCAGTGGATTGAGAGTCAGGCCTAGAGGCGGGAGGTCCTGGGTTCAAATCCGGCCTCAGACACTTCCCGGCTGTGTGACCCTGGGCAAGTCACTTGACCCCCATGGCCCACCCTTACCACTCTCCCACCTATGAGTCAATACACAGAAGTTAAGGGTTTAAAAAAAAAACATCCAAAAAAATATATATATATATATATTCACAAGGGCTCAGTGAGTGCCACACCTAGAGACAGGAGGTCCTGGGTTCAAATGTGGCCTTAGACACTACCTAGCTGGATGACCCTGGGCGAGTCACTTCACCCCTATTGCCTAATCTTTACTTCTCTTCTGCCTTGGAGCCAATACACAGTATTGATTCTAAAATGGAAAGTCAGGAGTTTTGCTTTTAAAAAAGAAAAAAAAGACAATTGGTTGAAGCAGGTCACTTACCCCCATGGCCTAACCTTTGCCACTCTTCTGCCTTGGCACCAATACATAATATTAATTCTAAAATGGAAAGTCAGGGGTTTCTAAAAGAAAAAAGAGAAAACTGGTTGTGCCTGGCCCTCCCTTGCCACTCTTCTGCCTTGGAGCCTCTGCTTAGTGTCAATTCTAAGACAGAAGGTGAGGATTTTTTAAAGTATATCCAAGCCCTCTGTGTATCCCTGATACCTCGTGGCCCCCCGAGTCCCCATCGCTGAGGCTGCCCTCATCCATCTTGGCAGGGCATCCCTCTCGGACTCAGTGTTTGGAAGAGGGGGGTAACAGCGTCTAGACAGCCCCAGGCCGGATGTGCCGGGGCCCCACAGCGTGGGCAAGGGGAGATGTCCAGCCCCCATTTCTCCAGATGAAGTGGCTTTTCCTCCCTGACGCCCAACCCCCAAGGTCCAGCCCAGGGCCCCAGGGGTGACTCATGTGCCCGGTGTATGAAGGTTGGCACAGGAACCCGCCGGGGGGGAGGGGTGTGCGCCCCCACCCTTCCCTTGGCAGGGAGGGCGTGCTCTGAAATGCCCTCCTTATCTTACAGGCTGGCCTGGCTCTCTCCCCTGGTATTCATGGGCAGCTGGAAGGCCGAGTGCTATTCTTTGTAGGCCACTCCAGACATGAAGTCAGGCCCAAGAGGATGTGATGACGGGATTATGGTGGGGAAGGGAGAAAGGGTCAGGCAGAAGGCAAAGGACCCCAGGCTGGCCGTAGCCCAAGTGGGCCTCGGTGGGCCCGGCAGGAGGGAAATCTGCCCAAGTAGACCCATAGACAGAACCATTTCTTCCCTCCTTGGGCTCTGCAGGAGGGGAGGCTATTCTAGCCATCGAAGGTCCTGGAAAGAGTAAACATCAGGGCTGTCGGGGCTGGCTACCTCCCTAGAAAGAAGTGGGACACCTGTGTGTGTCTGAGGGTCTCCTTGGCGAGGACCTCGCTCGATTGGCCCTTTCTCCGGGGGTAGCAGAACCCGTAGCCCTGCCACGCAGTCCTTCGAACACGCTAGCATCGCTTTTACCCATCAAGAAATGTTGGGGGGCTGGGGGGCAGCTGGGTAGCTCAGTGGATGGAGAGTCAGGGCTAGAGGCGGGAGGTCCTGGGTTCAAATCTGGCCTCAGACACTTCCCAGCTGTGTGTCCCTGGGCAAGTCACTTGATCCCCATGGCCCACCCATAGGAGCCAATACACAGAAGTGAAGAGTTTGAAAAAATAATTTTTTAAAAGAAAAGAAATGTTGGGGGGCCGAGCAGGAAGAGCACTGAATGGATAGTCTTAGAACAAAATTCATCGGCCGTGCCTGCCTCTGTGGGACCCTGAGTGCGTCCCTTTCCCGTATGAACATCTGTTCTCTTCTGTCAAGTAAGCACGTCCAGACTCTCTTCGGGACTGACTCCAGCCTCGCGGAGACAAGGAGGGAGCCTCTGGGAGCTGCAGCCATGTCGGGGAAGCAGGCTGCAGGCGTCCTCGTCCTCCAGAGTCTTCGGGGCTTCTCCCCCTGGGCGAGATGGGAGCCTTGTCTCCCTCCCAATCCAAAGAGCTCGCTGACCCTTGGGGGGCACATCCTAAGCTATAGCTCGTCCCCGATTGCTGCCTGCTCAAGTCTTGGGTAAATAAATTTACTGGCTAAAAATAAAACGCGAGCAAATTAAATGAGGCGGTTGGGCTGCATGACCAGGAAGGGCCCTTCCAGCTCTTAAGCCTATGATCCTTTCCAACAAGAATGTCCAGCAGGAACCCAAGAAGGAAAAACAGCAAAATGATGGAAGAGAATACAGCGAAACTGGGAAAATACTCTTCAGCAGTCAATAAAACAAATGAGGGTGTGCCTACGCTGGTGTCTCAGCATGTCTGGGGTGGGGGCACTGGGTGTCTGCCTGTGTCCTCGAGTGTCTCCGGGGCTCCTTCTCTCCTTAATATGGTTTTTAGGGTTTCCATATGTCTCTGCTCAGGGTGAGCTCACAGCGCCTGATTGATTATTTGGGTTGTGATCGTGAGCTTCGGGGTTGAAGTTTTCCTCTAAAGCTCCATCGTGGCATGGAGGCGGCCCCGGACGCTCGAAGGCTGCGCCGGCGTAGCCCGAGTCCTCCAAGATGCCCCCCGAATGGAAAGTCGGAGGACGAGCCTGGCTTTGGAGAGGGACGTTACTGTTGTTGACTGCAGGATGGTGACTCTTTCAGCCACAAAAACTGGGCAAGCCGTTTCATCTCCACGGGCCTCAGTTTCCTCCTTTGAAAAATGAGGGGTTTGTAAGATGAAAATGCCTCCTCGTGGCAACACCATGTCCCCAACAAAAGCAGAGCCGTCCTTGCGATTATTGGCTCTGATTTCTGTACCCCTGCAACAATTTACAAACTATCTTCCTTTATTTTTTGAATTGATTAATGAAGAAAAAGTTTCCATAGTTACACGATTAAACCATTTTCCTTAAATGAGGTAGGCTATGCGTGTATTTTTATCCACTTTATAGATGAGGAAACTGAGGCAAACAGGGTTAAGTGACTTGTCCTGGGTCACACAGCTAGTGTCTGAATTCACAAAGATGAGCCTTCCTGACTCCGGGCCCAGGGCTCTGTCTACTGCACTGCCTAGCTGCCCCCTCCTTCTATTGGGAACATGGGTGATGTGACCGTCACTCTACCGTCACACGAGGCATTCCCCAGCCTACATCCCGCCTTTTCCAGCCTCCTTCAAATACTCAGTCACGTCAGATCCACAAACAGATAATCGATGAATGCATTATTGAGAATGGCTTGCATTCCACTAGGCCACAGAAGTAATTTTTCCCCTGTGATTTCCCCCTTGGGAATTCTTCCTAGGCAGGGTTCATTCTACTGAGTGTCCCTCCCTTCCAACTATTAAAAAAAAACCCTCACCTCCCAATATTGTGTATTGGTTCAAAGGCACAAGTAGTAAGAGCTAGGCAATGGGAGTTAAGTGACTTGCCCAGGGTCACACAGCTGGGAAGTGTCTGAGTCCAGATTTTAATCCAGAACCTCCCGTCTCTAAGTCTGGCTCTCCATCCACTGAGCTACCCAGCTGCTCACTCAGACTAGTTTCAAGAAGTCAAATCAAGACTCCTTGGAGGCAGGTATTTTCATTTCTGTTTTTGTGTCTCTAGCACGTCAGATAGGCTTGATAAATGTTTGTGGAGTTGAATGAGTGAAGGAGACGTTAAATTTGGGCCAGACTTTGGCCACTGTGCCATCACTGGGGCTTTGTGTGAAGCCTCCACTTCCAGGAGTCTTGAAGAGATTGCTTAGGCTTTTGCCTGTGTAAAGGAGCTAGAGATGGTTTACCTTTCTAGCTGGAAGGCATTCGTGCCTCCTACCTGTACCTTAGAGCTAAAAGAGCCCTTCAGTAGCAGGGATCCAAACTCTATTTCTGTAAGCTCTAAACACACAATATCCTCTGCTTCTAAGTCAAATCACTTCTTTATTTTTCATTTCATCAATTCCTCTGACACTTTCCTTCCTACATCAGGTCTTTTTTAAAAAACCCTTAACTTCTGTGTATTGGCTCCTTGGTGGAAGAGTGGTAAGGATGGGCAATGGGGGTCAAGTGACTTGCCCAGGGTCACCCAGCTGGGAAGTGTCTGAGGCCAGATTTGAACCCAGGACCTCTCATCTCTAGGCCTGACTCTCAATCCACTGAGCTACCCAGCTGTCCCCCTACATAAGGTCTTTTTTGAGTCTCCCTAACCCTCTAGTAGTTAATGGTCTCTCTTCCTAAAAATTAATTTGTTAACATTTTCTAATTATTTTTATTATATTATTTATCAAATAATTTATTGTATTACAATAGAGACAATATGATAAAATATTGTATTACATTATTTGTTTAATTTTATTCTTTAAAATTTTCTAATTATTTCTCTGAATTTTCCCCAAACAGAATACAAACTCCTCGAGGGCAGGGCATTTTTTTATTTTTGGTTTTGTATCCCTAGCATCGTCCCCAGCTCATTTCTTTGTAAAGCAGACCTGCGATTTCCTCACAGGCATAGGGAAATTCCAGAAAGGATGATCTATTAATGCAGATACCCAATCTTTAACTGATTATCTTAGAAAGTTGCCTCAGACTGCCCAGAATCCCACAGCCAGCATATGTCAGAGATGGGATCTGAATCCAGATCTCTTTAACTCTTAGGCAATCCTTTAATCACCAAGAATGACCATTGAGGGGGCAGCTGGGTGGCTCAGTAGACTGAGAGCCAGATCTACAGACAGGAGGTCCTGGGTTCAAATCCAGCCTCAGACACTTCCTAGCTATGTGACCCTGGGCAAGTCACTTAACCCCCATTGCCTAGCCTTACCACTCTTCAGCCTTGGAACCAATACATCATATTAATTCTAAGATGGAAGGTAAGGGTTTAGAAAAGAAAAAAGAGATCATTAGGGGGCAGCTGGGTAGCTCAGTGGATTGAGAGCCAGGCCTAGAGATGGGAGGTCCTGGGTTCAGATCTGGCCTCTGACACTTCCCAGCTGTGTGACCCTGGGCAAGTCACTTGACCCCCATTGCCTACCCCTTACCCCTCTTCTGCCTTGGAGCCAATACACAGTATTGACTCCAAGATGGAAGGTGAGGGTTTAAAAAAAGAGAGAGAGAGAGAGATCATTAATCATTTAATTTACTGGCTATGCTAGCCTGATCAATAAATTTATTTTCTTACCCAGAAAGAAAAATCAGACTCCTAAACCATTTCTCCTACTATGTGCCTTGCACATATGGGTGCTCCATAAATGCTTGTTGAACATTGAAGCAAATTGAATCAACAAACACTCTTGGAGGCAGAATTATTCCTACTTATGTGGGCAGTTAAATGGCACAGTGGATAGAATGCTGGCCCTGTAGTCAGGAAGACAAAATTGTCCTCAGATATTTCCTAGCTGTGTGACCCTCGGAAAGTCACTTACCCCTCTTTGCCTCAGTTTCCTCATTTGTCAAATGAGTTGGAGAAGAAAATGGCAAACCACTCCAGTATCTCTGCCAAGAAAAACCTCAAATAGGGTCACCAAGAGACTAAAAAGACTGAACGAAAAAACAAACAGCCCGAACAAAACAACAAATTTCTAGAGAGAGAAACCAAGGCTCAGAGAGGCCAGGCAGGTGACTTAGCCCAGGTCACATAGCTGAGGTCGGAGGCATTTTTTTCCACCAGTCTCCATTAGAAGTCTACATTTTTGTTATCCTAAGATTCTTTGATTTGGCCCCAAACTGCCTCATTCTTAACCCAAGGCAAGATGGAGCACTTGGGAAAACTGCCTTTGCTATTATTGATCCATACCAGATGTGTGTTTGGGGTAGGGGGTTGGGGGGGGGCTGAAGGAGGCCAGCATCGGCTGAGTTCAGTCAACAGCCTTGGCCATGCCCTTTCAATTTATTTCTGAACTCTGCGGTGGAAAGCTGAGCTAAGGGCACTGAGCTCCTTGGATCCAGGAGGTGGCCCTGATCTTCCAAGAAGAGAGGAGAAACAAGCCCAAAAATTCCCATCTGGTAACACTGTGCTTGAACACACTTCATAAAAGTAACAGAACAGGTGTTAAAAGAAACTGTCCTACAGAGGCCTCGACGGAACGAGGAGACATAAACAGTCTGGAGCTTGGGGAACGTGGCAAGATTCAATGAGAAAAAACAAGCAAAACATGGTTCGGATTAAATAAGTATGTCAAGGGGCATTTGGACTACATGATCTCTAGGGTCCGTTGGGGCTCCAACATTCTACAGTCCTAAAGAGGTCACTACTGTAGGCACCAGCAAACATTTATGGAGCACGTCAACGTATGTGTATCTACTGTCTCGTTGGATCACGATCATGACCCGCTGAGGTAGCTGCTATCGCTGTCCAGCTAGGTGGCATGAGGGATGGCCGGAGAGCCAGGAAGTCCTGGGTTCAGGACTTTTTTAAGCTAATGTCCCTGGACGAGTCATAGAATCTCTCTCAAGTTCGGTTTCTTCATCTGTAATTTGGGGTGAGTAATAGCACCTACCTCTCAAATAAGATAACATCGAAGAGCCATCCCATCTTACAGATAAGGGAACTGGGGCGCAGAGAAGGAAGGTGACTTGTTCACAGGCATACAGCCTATCTGAGACAGGATTTGAACTCATCTTCCTGACCTTTTCCCTGCCCCAACCCAAAGTTCTATCCATTGCTCCACCTAGCTACATTAGGTAGAACACAAGGTACCGTGGGACATAGAAAGAAGCTCAAAGCGTGATTCTTGGCTAACCGAAGACTCACCTCCTCCAGAAAGTCTCTCTTGCCCCACTGGTCTCCCCAGCTTCTCCTCTGAGCCACTGAGAATCACATCCTTGGGGCACTGGAAGAGACCTTGGAAGTTCATCTAGTCCAGGCTCTCCAAACATGAATCCCGTCTATCCTACCCATGATAAATGGGCATACAGACTCCACTTGCACTCTTGTAGTGAGAGGTCCCTCACTGCCTCCTGAAACCAGCCATTCTCCTTTCAATGAAGAGCTCTAATATTTAGAAAGTTCTTCCTCCAGGTGAGCTGAATTTTGCTTCCTCCCTTGCTCAATAACCTCCAATGACTCCCTATTTTCTCTAGGATCAAATAAGAGGTTTTCTTCTTGGCTTTGGAGTCCTCCACGACCTGTCTTCAACCTACCTACCTTCCCATTTTCATTATACCAAACTCCCCTTCACCCACCCTTGGGTCCTGTCACACTGGGCTCTTTGTTCTCTCTCTTGGTTCACAAAACTCCATCTCCCATCTCCTTGCTTTATGCTTGTTGCCTCCCCCATTCATAGAATAAATTTAATAATAAACAATAGTTTTATCTAACTTGCATATAGTACTTTAAGACTTGCATAGAAGTAGATTGATATAATGATATGATTATAGTAATAATTATTATTATATATTACAATATAATATATTGTATACCAATTATAATTCATGATGTACTTAGAGAATATACTTAATTATATATAGAATGTTATATATTATATAATTAAGAATTTAATATATCTAACATTTATTCTATAGTATTACTTATTCTAGCATTTTCTATAACATATACTTTTAGACTATACTTATAAAATGTGCTTAATTTTATATAACATGATTATATATTATGTATATATTACATAATTAAGTATATTCTATACTTATACAACATATTTATATATTGTATGAATATTGCCTATTATATTATTTATTATATCATTATCTATTATTACATATCATTATATTATATGCGTAATATAATATAATGATATGTACTTTATGGAATAAGATCAGCCAACATATAGATATAGATAGATGATAGATAGATAGATAGATAGATAGATAGATAGATAGATAGATAGATAAACAGATGGACAGATAGGTGGATAGATGATAGATAGATAGATAGATAGATAGATAGATAGATAGATAGATAGATGGATGGATGGATAGGTGCATGGATAGGTGGATGGATAGGTGGATGGACAGATAGACAGACAGACAGATGGACAGACAAAGAAACAAATGGAGAGAGGGATGGGTAGATGGATAGATATGTGGATGAATAGGTGGATAGACAAATGGACAGATGGACAAAGAAACAGACAGGGAGAGAGACAGAGACAGAGAGAGACAGAGAGATGGATAGCTGGATAGACAAGTGGGTAGATGGAGAGTCAGAGACAGAAAGACAGAAAGACAGAAAGTCGATAGATATATAGATAAATCTCATTTGACTGTTTGCACTCTCTCCTCCCTATAACTCTTTCTTAGAATTTCTTATTTCCTTCCAGGCTCCACTGTAGCACTATTTTCTCTTGGAAGCATTCCTTCACTTGTCAGTTGTCAGTCACCCTCTTGCCAATATTACATTGCATTCATTCTTCATATGTTCTGTCTAGACACATATGTATTTGTTGTCTCCTCATATATATAGATATAAGCCCCTTGAGGGCAGGAGCTGTTTACTTTTTGTCTTTGCATCCCCACTGCTTAACATCATGCCTGGCACAGAACTGGCATTTGCTAAATACTCATTGATTGATCGTTTTGTTCTGAGACCAAATAGAATGAGCATAACCCTTTTTCTATATAACAACTTGTCAAATATTCCAAGAAAATGGTCACATCTTCTCTTCTCCAGACTTTTATCCTTTTATCCTTCAGTTGAACCTCATGTGCTAAGGCTTCCCCACTCCTCACTCTCTTAGGGATATCGAGGTACCGCAGCCTCTCTGGCATGGATGGGATCAGGAGAATAGGGATGCTGTCATCTGGGATGTGGCTGTAGTTGTTTTGGTTACAGAGTATAATAGTTTCCCAATCCCTTTAGTATATCATGCTCCTTAGGACCTCTAACAGCTTGCAGGACAGTTTACTACTGAGATTCTTTTCCAGAGAGAAACCTGACCCATGGGGAAAGCCATAGGAGTAACGCTACCCTCTGAACTGCTGTACCCCAAAGGGCTCACCTCCAATTCTCTGATTCTCTTTCTGTCAATGCTGTGAATTCTACAGAATTTTTCAAAGGAAGGTCTTGGGAAATGCTGGCCAGAAACCCACACTGGGCTTTCATTCATAGGGCCTGGATCATTATCTTTTGGGGGTTATTGTTTTGGTTTTGTTGTATTTGTCTCTAGCAACCCTCTCACAAGGCTCATTTTCAGCTGCAGAGCACCAAGATCCTCAGGTGTCTTTCCCCATCTTGTATCTGTGCAGGTGGTTTGGGGGAACTCAAGGATAAGGCTCAGGACTTTGATATTTCATTTGATCTAGGATCTCATGGATTTCATTATTCCTTTCAATGGTAAAGACTGCAATCCGTATACTCCTTCTCATCCTGCCCAAGACCTCCATGCAGCTAGGTAGCACAGATAATAGAGTTCTGCAACTGGATTCGGGAAGACTTGATTCAAATTCTGCCTCAGACACATAACTAGCTGTGTGACCCTGCGAGTCACCTACATCTGTCTGCCTTGGATTCTTCAACCATAAAAGAGGGACAATAATAGAGCCCATGTCCCAGAGATGTTGTAAGAATCAAGTGAGAAAAGTATCTGTAAAGCACTTAGTACAGTGCCTGCCTGGCATATAGTAGGCACTTAATTAGTGCTTATTCCTTCCCATAAATCCACCACACAGAATCCACACATTACCAGGAGTCTTTCTCTTGACCTACCATTGTGACACACACCTACAATGTGACTACCACTGAGGAGCAGACAGACAGTCCGTCGATTCATATGAAATGTCAGCTTGTTCGATCCCATTGAGGATTGTTCCAGAGACTCAACTTTTGGTTCAAGGACCAGCCAAGGTGAGTCTGCAGAGGCTCAGCCCAAAGTTGACTCCAGGATGACGACGTTTTTGGCCCTGGGATCTTTCAAGGACCATCTACTGAGTTTAGAAAGACAGTCATTGGCAGGGATAGAAGGGATGCCTACACTGATTAAATCATGAAATACGACAGACAATTCAGCAGAGCATTCCGCTGTGTTCCGATCTTTCTTCACCCTGATTCTCTCCTCCAATGAATTGTGTTTCCTCTCCCACACAGCCTCTTTAGATGTTTGAGAAACACATCCCAGCGGCACAAGAGCTGTAAAACCCATCGCAAAGAACTACCAAAATGTCAACTGCTGTGTTGTTGTTACTATAATGATGATGATGATGATGATGATGATGATGATGATGATGATGATGATGATGATGATGATGATGATGGTGATGATGATGATGATGATGATGCCTTCAACCGTATTTCTGTTAAAAACGCTTAAAAGATGTACAGACAGATCTCTATGGCACTCAACTGAAGACTTCCCTCAAAGCTGTCATTGAATCTATTCGGGTCCATTCATCCAAGAAGTTCCAAAGCCTCCTTACTCTATCACTATCCAGTTTACAATTCTCCATATTGACCACAAGGACATCATTAGGAGACTTTGTGGAGGGTCTAGCAGGAATTCAGATCATCTTACGCTGCCAGGGGGGCAGCTAGGTGGCTCAGTGGATAGAGAGCCAGGTCCAGAGGGGGAAGTCTTGGGTTCAAATCTGGCCTCAGACACTTCCTAGCTGTGTGACCCTGGGCTAGTCACTTAGCCCCCATCACCTATCCTTACTGGTTTTCTGCCTTGGAACCAATACACAGTATTAATTCTAAGATAGAAGGAAGGATTTTTTAAAAATCTTATGATCCATTCTACAATCAACAAGCAAAACCTAGTAAGCACCTACTGTGAGTCAGTGCTGGGTCTACAGAATCCAAAACAGAAGCAAAGAAGCATCCTTCTCTCCGAGCTCTTATATCCTGCTAGGGTAAATGACTCGCTTTCCATGATCATGCAACTAGCACGTGTCAGAGCCGAGACCAGAATCCAAGTGTTCTTGATGCAGCAAAAGATTGGACTCTAGATTTGGAGAGAGCCAAGCTGGGTTCGAATCCTGTCTTTCTTCAGGAGCTGTGTGATCTTGGGCATGTCAACTCTAGACCTCAATTTCTCAACTCCAAAATGACAGAATTCAACTCTTTCATGATCTCTCAGGTCCTTTCCCATTCTAAATCGAAGATTCTGTGACTGACTCCGAGACCCTCTCTCTTTGTACCACACCATTAGGTCTCCTTTTTGGCCTCAATGATATTAATATTAAATATTAAATTTATTTTAATATTAATATTAAATTATTATTAAATTAAAATAAATACTCAATAAATTAATATTTCATTCTTTTCTGAACATTGGTTTATGGATTCCACCAAGCCATTTAAAGAGATGACGCCTAGCAATAGCTCCTTGACCATCCCCTGCTCCAAGTCTCTGGAATACCCAAATTTGGGGCTCCAGGATAAAGGTCTCCCCCAGCTGTCTTGTTGCCTTTTCCTAGGGAGGAGCTCAAAGCCTTGTTGGGAAGACGAACCCAGCGCCAATGAAAAGCCCCGTTGTACTCCACAGCATTATTTGATTGAATGCCTTGTGACATAAGGGCTGGAGGCGTTGGAGGGAGGAAGCATTCGGTGTGGGCTGGGGTGGTCAGAGATGAAGGAAGAGCAGTAGAAAATCTCCATTTGGGTGTCATCAGAGGAGCTGATACGGGCCTGGGGAGGCCTCCAGGTGCAAAGTTCATTGCCTTTGCCTTGGCGCCAAGCTCCATCTCACGGATTAAATGAATGCTGGCGGCAGGACTGGGCCCCAGGGGCTGTGATGAATGGCCGCACGTCCACTTGTGGACAGATGTCGGGAGGGGGCCCGGGGCAGACAGTCTTTTTCTTTTTTTTTTTTTTTTCACTGTATCAGGGAGATCGAGGCTTCATTCTTGACCGGGGAACACGCCAGCAGCTCAGGCAGCACCGGGGATGTCAGGAGAGGGCAGGACTTGAAAGAGAAGGGGAAAGGCCAACATCCATGAGGGCTATCCGAGCCAGAGAAGGTCCAGAGGAGGACAGCTACAATAATGATTATCCCATCAATCCTTTATGGGCCTTGGGCTCTTTAGTCTTTCCAAACCCTTTTCCCATCTCAGAGTTGCTTCTTTGATCCTCCCATTAGTACTGGAAGAGACTTCAAATGGGAATATTAACTCTACTTTATGAAGGAGGAAGCAAAGGCCCAGAGATTTAAGTTATTGTTATAACTTGTAGAGCTGAAAAAGAGCTCAGGCTTCATCTACGCCACCACTCTCATTTGGCAAATGGGGAAAGAGGCCCCAGAGCAAGAGGAATCGAGAATTGGAAGTCCCCTAAGCCAGCCTCCTTATTTTGCAGAAGAAACTGAGGCCCAGGGAAGGGCGATGACTTGTTCATGTGCCAAGGGAGCAAACAGTAGAGCTGAGGTTCCCTCTCGAGTTTTCTGACTCCCCATCCCAGGCTCTCTCCCCAGATATTATGTTGGGGACCAATCCCACATCATCCAGTCACCCTGGGGCAGAACCAAAGTGAGAATCGAGGTCTTCTGATATCCAGGTCATGGTCTTTCCACTGATCCCATCTTCAAGCCTCTTAGGATCCCCAGCTTCCCTCAAAATTCATTTCAAGGGCTATCTCCTCCAGGAAGCCTCTCCTGATCTCCCAGCTCCTAGAAACCTTCTTCTTACTTCCCAGATTACTTTCTTTTTTTAAACCCTTACTTTATGTTTTAAAATTAATACTGTGGGGGGCAGCTGGGTAGCTCAGTGGATTGAGAGCCAGGCCTAGAGACGGGAGGTCCTAGGTTCAAATCTGGCCTTAGACACTTCCCAGCTGTGTGACCCTGGGCAAGTCACTTGACCCCCATTGCCTACCCTTACCAATCTTCCACCTATAAGTCAATACACAGAAGTTAAGGGTTTAAAATTAAAAAAAAAAAAAAGTTAAAAAAAATTAATACTGTGTATTGGTTCCAAGACAGAAGAGAAGTAAGGGCTAGGCAATAGGGGTTAAGTGACTTGCCCAGGGTCACACAGCTAGGAAATGTCTGTAGTCAGATTTGAACCCAGGATCTCCCCTTTTCAGATTACTTTCCATCTGCTTTGTATATGTTTTATTCCCATTGGCATCTGTTAGAATTCTCATTTTGCAAATGAGGAAACTGAGGCAAAGGAGTTAAGTGACTTGTGCCCAGGGTAACTCAGAGAGTGTCTAAGGCTGGATTTGAAATCATGTTTTCCTGGGCTCAGTGTTCTGTACTACTAAGATCCATGGAACCAGAGACAGTTAGATGTTAAGAAAACTTTAGACGTTTAGTCCAAACCTATTCATTTTACCGGCATGGTGAACAGAGCCAGGAAGACTCATCTTGTTGAGTTCAGATCTGACTCAAACACTCACTATCTGTGGGACTCTGACCAAGTCACTTAACTCTACCTCAGTTTCCTCATCTATCAAATGAGCTGGAGAAGGAAATGGCAAACCCCTCCAGTGTTTCCTCCAAGAAAACCCCAAATGAAGTCACAAAGAGTTGGAGAGGACTGAAAATGACTGAACAACTCATTGTACGAATGAGAAAAGGCTAGGTCCAGCAGTGTATCCCATTGCCTTGATGATTTCAGATGCTTTTTAGCAGGAGGAAGTACAAGGCATTTATTATTTATCTCCCAGAACATTGTGAACTTTGAAGGGCTGTGGTTCGTTAGTATTCCTTTGGTGATACACCTTATTAAAAGGCAGTGAGTGTTACCTAGCAGATGGAGGACCAGCCTTGGAGTAAAACAAAACAAAACAAACCTGTGTTCGAGTCTTGCCTTTAATATTGAATATCTCTGGGGGCAGCTGGGTAGCTCAGTGGATTGAGAGCCAGGCCTAGAGACGGGAGGTCCTGGGTTCAAACCCGGCCTCAGACACTTCCCAGCTGTGTGGCCCTGGGCAAGTCACTTGACCCCCATTGCCCACCCTTACCAATCTTCCACCTATGAGACAATACACCAAAGTACAAGGGTTAAAAAATATATATATATTGAATATCTCTGTGACCTTAGACAAGTCCCTTAACCCCTCAATGCTCTAGAAAACACTCTAAAATCATTAGCACCCAAAAAGGGGCCAACTTGTGTTAGTAGAAGGAACTGTCTCCTACGGGAGTTCTCCAAGCATCTAAGAAGGTGCCCATTAGCATTAGGCAGTCTGCTTCCCTGGGCATCCCCTCGAGCTTTCAATCCCAGGTCCAGTCTCTGTTCCCGCCCCTTGTCTTGGTGGGTATTATTGGCCTTCTCTTTCCTCTCCTTTGCCTCTCCACCATCCAGGCCCTCGGAGAACTCGCTAGCCTTTTTGTCAAGAGCCAGGAAAGGAAGGAATCGTCAAGAGGGAAAAGGTACTGACTGAGCCCTGGGCTTGGAAAAATGCTTTTCTCTCCTCTTTGAGGAATGATCGAAAAGCCAGGTCTGCATGGGTCTGGAAAACCATCGGAAGTCTCGGAAGAGGCCTGGTTGGGTCATGAGTGGAGAAAGGGAGCCAAGAGTTGGCTGGCCTTCTCACAAGGCCGTGGGCAGCCCATGCCTTCCTCTCCATTTTCTGCCCAGCTCTTGCTCTGCCCCACCAGGGCCCCTGGAAATAGCTTTGCAGGCAGGAGGGGCTTGGAAGAGGGCAATTAAACTGATTAGGGAAGAGGTAGGCTTGATTTATGAGGTTCTCATTCCGGGAAATCTGGCAAAGTAGCAATGACAGCCAGACCCTCCAATAAGACAGAGAAACTATTCGAACAATGTATAGGCCAGGGAGCTGGAGCCGATGTTCGCGCCCGACACCAGGTTGGGGAAATATAATGGGAAAAGGGGAAAGGAACTGGGCCAAGCTTGGACTGAGGTTTGGCCAAAGCTGAGACCAGGGATTATAGAGTGGGGTCCCTTCTTGGGAAACTGCAGAGAAAAAGAGAGGGGTTCCAAGAGAGTATTTCCTTGGGCAGGGCCAGGACAGAGTCAAGGTCTTCTGCAATCTGACCCCACCCTTCTTTCCCAACCTTATCTCCTAGCTACTCCCCTACATGAGTTCTCTGCTCCAGCCAGATTGGCCTCACTGGCTCCTTCACACTCCATGTGCATTCCTCCCTACCTTGACTTACACCATCTCCCTTATCTGGAATGACCCTCCACCCTCCTCTCAGCCAATCCAAATCCTAGTCAACCTTCAAGTCCCTGCTCAGAATGCTACCTCCTTCCGGAAGTCTCTCTTGCCTATTGCAACTCACTGCTCTCTCTCTCTCTCTCTCTCTCTCTCTCTCTCTCTCTCTCTCTCTCTCTCTCTCTCTTTGTCTGTCTGTCTCACTCTCTCTCTGT
>NC_058133.1:500824893-500844117 GCF_016433145.1 Gracilinanus agilis | reverse complement strand
TCTTCTTCTTCTTCTTCTTCTTCTTCTTCTTCTTCTTCTTCTTCTTCTTCTTCTTCTTCTTCTTCTTCTTCTTCTTCTTCTTCTTCTTCTTCTTCTTCTTCTTCTTCTTCTTCTTCTTCTTCTTCTTCTTCTTCTTCTTCTTCTTCTTCTTCTTCTTCTTCTTCTTCTTCTTCTTCTTCTTCTTCTTCTTCTTCTTCTTCTTCTTCTTCTTCTTCTTCTTCTTCTTCTTCTTCTTCTTCTTCTTCTTCTTCTTCTTCTTCTTCTTCTTCTTCTTCTTCTTCTTCTTCTTCTTCTTCTTCTTCTTCTTCTTCTTCTTCTTCTTCTTCTTCTTCTTCTTCTTCTTCTTCTTCTTCTTCTTCTTCTTCTTCTTCTTCTTCTTCTTCTTCTTCTTCTTCTTCTTCTTCTTCTTCTTCTTCTTCTTCTTCTTCTTCTTCTTCTTCTTCTTCTTCTTCTTCTTCTTCTTCTTCTTCTTCTTCTTCTTCTTCTTCTTCTTCTTCTTCTTCTTCTTCTTCTTCTTCTTCTTCTTCTTCTTCTTCTTCTTCTCTCTTCCTCTCTCTCTCCCTCTCCCTCTGCTCTCTCTCCCCTCCCTCTGTCTATATCTCTGTGTCTCTGTCTTTGTCTCTCTCTGTCTCTGTCTGTGTGTGTGTGTCTCTGTCTCTCTCTGTCTGTCTTTGCCTTTGTCTCTGTCTTTCTCTCTCTTTGGCTCTGTCTCTCTATCTTTCTCTGTCTCTCTTCTCTCTTGTCTCTGTCTCTCTGTCTCTGTCTCTCTTCTCTCTTGTCTCTGTCTGTCTCTGTCTCTGTCTCTGTCTGTCTGTCTGTCTCTGTCTGTCTGTCTGTC
This sequence comes from Gracilinanus agilis, assembly GCF_016433145.1. Lineage (NCBI taxonomy): Eukaryota > Metazoa > Chordata > Mammalia > Didelphimorphia > Didelphidae > Gracilinanus > Gracilinanus agilis. Next base: position 500,843,279 of record NC_058133.1, on the reverse strand, counting down.
TGTCTGTCTGTCTGTCTCTCTTTCTCTCTCTCTCTCTCTCTCTCTCTCTCTCTCTCTCTCTCTCTCTCTCTCTCTCTCCCCTTTCGGATTCAAGCAATAAGGAAGGAGGGTTGATGGGAAGTGGGATTGAAGGAGTTGCTGTGTGCTCTGTTATCTCAACAAGATCTTTGTCTTTCATTAAATCATAGGAGACCAGCACCCATGCCCAACACCATGGAAGATGCCCCAGTCCAGGAGGTTCCCCATTATATTTAGGTAGAATCATAAACATAAAAAGACCACCTAGGCAACTTACTAAGCCTCTCAACGAATGCCTCAGTTCCCTCATTTATAAGATAAGGAGATTGAATGTGAAGGTCTCTGGAGTCCCTTCTGGTTCCATATCTATAATAATTAAGCACTAGAGAAAGGTCTGGCACTTCTGGCACCCTGCCCTCCACTGGAACAGCCAGGTTTTTAACTAGGTTAAGGGGAGGCGCGGGCAAATAACCTCTGACCAAGTGTGAGTATCCCTGTGGAGACAGAGCAGCTGGGCTGGGGATGTCAACCTAGAGCGTCCTTAAATGGGAAGAACTGGAATGGAGGAAGGGGGATAAACACAAAGAATCTGTGTATGTGCACATGTATGTACAAATAGTACATGTGTGGATAAGTGTGACCATGCACAGCATGCACGTGGACATAATACACATACACACAACACATGACTCCCACATTTACACACACAATACACACACGATACACATATAATACACACAATACACACATAGATATACATAAATGATGCGCATGTGACGTGCACACAAATACATGTGATACACGTGCATGATATATGTGTTGCACGCATGCATGTTAGACACATGTATGCATGCCTACACAATACATATGCATGAAAATACATACAAATACATGCACACATACACATCTATATACACTTGCATACACAATACACACATATACCTACATCCACACATCCATCCATCCATCCACATCCATCCATCTATCCATCCATTCATCCACACATCCATCTATCCATCCACCCACACATCCACACATCCATGGATGCATCTATCCATCCATTCATCCATCCATTCACATCCATCCACACATCCACACATCCATCCATCCATCCATCCATCCATCCACACATCCATCCATCCATCCATCTACACATCCATCCATTCATCCATCCACCCATCCATCCATCCATCCATCCACCCATCCACACATCCATCCATCCACACATCCACACATACATACATACATCCACACATACATACATACATCCACCCATCCACCTATTCATCTATCCATCCATCCATCCATCCATCCACCCATCCATCTATTCATCCACCCATCCACACATCCATCTATCCCTCCATACATACATACACACACACACACACACACACACACATGCTCATGAAATGGAGGGAGGAGTGCCTCTTAGGCAGCCCCGGGCTGATCTTGTCCCTTATAAATCAGGGCCCCTCAGGAAGAGGAAGCTTCCTCCCCAGAACCTGAAAGCCAAGCTACATGCCTGATATCAGACCAAACGCTCCTCCAACCCCTGGAGTGTGTTTCCTCCTCCCTGGCTGAGCAGTCCTGGCCGCTGAGGTCACTCACGTGGACTTCACTTGGTGTAAACAACTTGATAGAAATTTCTTCCTTGGAGAGTCTCCTTCTCCAGAGGGGAGGTTCTCAGAAAGCAGCCTCCCTGCTGAATGTGCCCCTTGGTCCTCACCCCATCAGGAAAACGTTCCCTTCCTTTCTGCTCACGATGAACATTATGCCTTCATGCCCTCAAACTCCTGTCTGGGTCTTCTCATTATTTTTTTTAAGCAACCTGTGATTTCACTGGTTTAGGGAACTTCAAGAGAGAACATTTCTTCTACCAATTTTATGGTTCAGGCATTTTTCAGCTGAGTCTGACTCTTCCTGACCCCGCTGGGGATTTTCTTGGCAGATACTGAAGTGATTTGCTGTTTCCTTCTCCAGTTCATTTGACAGATGAGGAAATTGAGGCCAACAGAGTAAAGTGACCTGCCCAGGGTCACACAGCTAGTAAGGGTCTGAAGCCAAATTTGAACCCAGGATCTCCCACCTCTAGGCCTGGGTCTCAATCCACTGAGTCAGCCAGCCAGTCAGCTGTGCCCCCCTTATAGTCTTAAACAGCTTCCTTGAGAACTGAAAGGTGCCTCAGGTTGACACAAATTCTAGAAATCTTGGATAAGATTTGAACTCAAGTCTTTCTGGCTATAAGGTCTGCCATCTATTCACTCCATCACTGTGACTTCAAAGGAAGTCCACCACACATGACCAGAGTCTTCCTGTCAGCCTACCAATGTTTCATGGGTACTGCTGACCCATTATTCTTTACTCTTCATTTATTGCTATGGAGTCAGAGAAACATTTATGGATCATCTACTACTTGTCAGGTACTGTGCTAAGCATTTATAAATATCTCATTTGATCTTCAAAACAGGTAGGTTATGTTATTATCCCCATTTTACAGATGAGGAAACTGAGACAGGTAGCGGTTAAGCAAGCTGTCTAGAGAATCACACAACTAGTAAATATCTGAGGCCAGAATCAAATCAAGTCTTTCTGACTCCAGCCATAGCACTCTGTACCCCATGGCACCCCAGCTGCCTCCTTTTCTGATCATATTTCATTTTTATGACACATTTTTGAATAACTCTTACCTTCTGTCCTTGCATCAATTCTAAAACAGAAGAGTGGCCAGGGCTAAGAAATTGGGATCATAACTTGCCCAGGGTCACACAGCTTGGAAGTATCTGAGGCCAAATTAGAACCCAGGTCCTCCTGACTCTTGGCCTAATATTCTATCCACTGTACTGCCTAGCTGCCCCTCTTTGATGACATCTTTAAAGATACTTCATGGTACAGTGAAAAGAACAATGTATTTGGGCTTAGAGAACCTGCGTTAAATTTCAGTTCTGTTACTTATGACCTTAGACAAGTCATTAGATGATGTCTAAGTTTCTTCTTCCGCAAAATGGAGTCACACTCAATAGTCTCCAAGGAAGGACCAGCTCTGACCCCTAGGAGTCTTGTGCACAAATCATGGCTGATTTTCTGTGACAGCCTGTTCACATCCACCATTCAAGTCAATTAAAAAGGTTTATTATAAAAGCACTAACCATAGGCAAGGGCCCAGGCAGCCCCCACCATGTTGGCTCTTCAGAGATGGTGGGGGTTTTGTCCATAATTCATAGCTATGTCTCCTTCCTGGGGGGGGGGGTTAATAATGTTGGGAGTGGGAGAGATGAGAGAGACAGACAGACAGAGACAGAGAGACAGAGAGAGGAGAAAGAGAGACATAATTTCAAAATGGAGAAAGAAAGGGAAGAATGGATAGAGGAAAGGAGAGAGGAAGAGAAGACAGAGAAAGGGAGAGAGAGAGAGAGAGAGAGAGAGAGAGAGAGAGACAGAGAGAGAGAGAGACAGAGAGACAGAGAGACAGAGAGACAGAGAGGCAGAAACAGAGAGACAGAGACAGAGACAGAGAGACAGAATTTCAAAATGGAGAAAGAAAGGGAAGAATGGACAAAGGAAAGGAGAGAGGGAGAGAAGAGAGAGAAAGAGAGAGAGAGAGAGAGACAGAGACAGAGACAGAGAGAGACAGAGACAGAGAGAGACAGAGAGACAGAGAGGCAGAAACAGAGAGACAGAGAGACAGAGAGACAGAGAGACAGAGAATTTCAAAATGGAGAAAGAAAGGGAAGAATGGACAGAGGAAAGGAGAGAGGGAGAGAAGACAGAGAAAGGGGGAGAGAGAGAGAGATGGAGAAAGGAGAGGAATGGTTAGAGGAAAAGAGAGAGGGAGGAAAAAGACAGACAGCGAAGAAGGGGAAGATTTATTGAGCACTATATGCTAGGCACTATTATACTAATAATTACAGGAACATCAAACAAATTTCTCTCGAACTGTATCTTACAAGGAATCTCCATTATCTTACAATTTGCACGGAAGACATCATAATAGAGGGGAGGTTTTAAGACTTTGTTTTGTTCAATTCATTCATTTTTATTTTCATTCAATTCATTCAAATTAATTTTTTTAGTCAGCAAGCAATAAATTAGGGTAGAATCTCATATTCTAAACAACTTAATCAATTATGTGAAGTTAGAGGCATTGTCTACCATAGAATGTTGACTACAAAAGATTGTAAGTTCCCTTCTCATATTTTCATCAAGCAAACTCTCTATCAAATGATCAACAAGTATTTAATAAGGTCCTACTGTGTGCCAGATGCTACATCAGGTACTAGGAATACAAGGACAAAGGGGAAACAATCTCTGCCTTCTGAGAGTTCACATTTTATCAAATAGAGGCACTGACAATTCTCATGAGGAGACATTTACAGATGGGAGAAAAGAAGTGTGTGGCTAGGTCATTGTGAATGCTCTCTCCATTTTTTTTCAGGCATTATACTGTTCATTTTAATTTTCTTGTTGCTGTTGTTTAGTGGTTTCAGTCACTTCTGATTCAGTCATTTCTGATTCAGTCATTCTGATTCCGATTCTGTCATGTTGATGCCATTTACACAAATACAGTAATTGGTTCCAGCCCAACTAATAATAATAGTGTCAATGTTTTTGTTCAGTCATTTCACTCATGTCCAATTCTTCTTGACCCCATTTTGGTGTTTTCTTGGCAGAGATACTGGAATGGTTTGCCATTTCCTTCTCCAGCTCATTTTACAGATGAAGAAACTGAGCTTAAAAGGCTTAAGTAGGGGCAGCTGGGTAGCTCAGTGGATTGAGAGCCAGGCCTAGAGACGGGAGGTCCTAGGTTCAAATCCGGCCTCAGACACTTCCTGGCTGTGTGACCCTGGGCAAGTCACTTGACCCCCATTGCCTACCCTTACCAATCTTCCACCTATAAGTCAATACACAGAAGTTAAGGGTTAAAAAAAAAAAAAAAAAAAAAAAAAGGCTTAAGTGACCTGCCCAGGGTCACAATTAGTTAATAAGTGTCTGAGACTAGATATGAACTCATGAAGATGAGACTTCCTGACTTCAGGTCCAGCACTCTATATCCACTGTGCCAGCTAACTGCTCCATTTTTCATTTTCATTTAATTTAATTGTCTCAATTGTTTTCTCTTTCAGAAATCTTGAGGATGAATCCTTCAGATGCTCTCAAAATTATATTACCTCACATAGATTTCCTCTATGATTAGTTGGTCTGGTTTGGCTGCTATTTCTATCTTTATTTTTTGTGTGTGTCATTTCAACCTTCTCATTAGGGACTGAACCAATAAAGTCCTAATCTGATGGATCCACCATCACTGATGAAGACAGTTTGTTATACAAATGCTAATAAATCTCTTGCATTTTTTCTATCAATTTACTACCATCATGTTTCATCTATGAATGCTTATAGGATGCTCTAGCTTAATTAAGTCTCATGCCAAGTTTTCTCTAAACTCACTTTTTCTTTCACCATTGTTTGCTGTTTTCTAGGGTGATGTTGCTCTTAATCTTCCATCATTCTCCTCTGTAAAACTTTGCAAACTAGTATATATTATAAACTGATGTTTCCTCTCCACTTAGCAAAGAGATCAAATGCCTGCTGGCTGAACTGGTTCCTGGACTGTTATGGCCTCTCCATTGTGGTGATTGTTTTACAATGGTTATAGAATTCGGAATCATTTGTTAATCACCAGTGTGCTAGGAATGACAGCTAGATGGTGTAATGGGTAAAGTGCCAGGTCTGTCTAAAGTGAGCAAGACTCATCTTCCCGAGTTCAAATCTGGTCTCAGACACTTAATAGCTGTGGGATGACTCTGGGCAAATCACTTAATCCTGATTGCCTCAGTTTCCTCAACTATGAAATAAGTTGGAGAAGGAATTAGCAAACTACTCCAGTATCTCTGCCAAGAAAGCCCCAAATACATTCACAAAGAGTCAGACATGATTGAAACTACTAAACATCAACACATGTGCTAGGAATATGTGGATTCTGGGGTTACAAATACAAAGAATTATCAACCCCAATTCTCTAAGAGCTTACATTATAACAGAAAATACAACCTATAGGAATACATCTGAATACAAATATGAATTTATACAGAAGTACAAATGAATATAAAAATATATATTTTTTTAAAACCCTCACCTTCCATCTTGGAGTCTATACTGTGTATTGGCTCCAAGGCAGAGGAGTGGTAAGGGTAGGCAATGGGGGTCAAGGGACTTGCCCAGGGTCACACAGTTGGGAAGTGTCTGAGGCCAGATTTGAACCCAGGACCTCCCATCTCTAGGCCTGGCTCTCAATCCACTGAGCTGCCCCCAAAAATAATTTTTAAAATATATACAAAGAAGTTAAATAAAAAATAGGTAGAAGGCACAAACAAGTTGGAAAGAGGAGAAAAGGCTTCATGTAAAAGGCAGTGTTTCATGATAGTCTGGAACAATGTCTATTCCTTTTCCCATTTCCCATTTTTTTCACCACCAGTAATACATTTGGATAGATTGGGTTGGAATGATATTAATTGGACATCGTGTTCTCTTTTTGTCTTCAAGGTCTCTTCTAATTTGGCATTAATTTTAATCTTTGCCCTATTCAGTGTATGGTAGGATTTTGAGAAGATGGCTGATTCAGAAAAGGTTCCCACAAAAGTAGCCACTGGTTTTCTGCCTTTTAAGATATCGTTGCTGTGTGACCCTGGGCAAGTCACTTAACCCTGATTGCCTAGTCCTTGCTGCTCATCTCTCTTGAGACGCTTATAAGACAGAAGGTAAGGCTTATTTTTTTTTTTAAAGATCTAGTTCATTTCTTACTGGATATATAGCGATGTTCTTCATCATGTCCACCATATATAGAAACTTTCAATTCATTTCTTGAAGAATGATTCAGGATATGCAGTTTTGAGGCTTCTTTGTTTACTAAAACTCCCCTTTATTTTTTTTTCCTTTTTTTTTAAACCCTTAACTTCTGTGTATTGGCTCCTAGATGGAAGAGTGGTAAGGGTGGGCAATGGGGGTCAAGTGACTCTCGCAGGGTCACACAGTTAGGAAGTGTCTGAGGCTGGACCCGAACCCAAGACCTCCTGTCTCCAGGCCTGACCCCCAATCCACTGAGCCACCCAGCTGCCCCTTTTTTTTTTTATTATTTTTTTAAACCCTTAACTTCTGTGTATTGACTTATAGGTGGAAGAGTGGTAAGGGTGGGCCATGGGGGTCAAGTGACTTGCCCAGGGTCACACAGCTGGGAAGTGTCTGAGGCTGGATTTGAACCTAGGACTTCCCGTCTCTAGGCCTGACTCTCCATCCACTGAGCTACCCAGCTGCCCCTAAAATTCCCCTTTAAACTCTGATTTCTGGAGCCCGAGCCGTATTCCCCAACACGTTTTGTTTTGGCCATCCATTCCTGTACCCACCTCGGCGCTGAAGCACTGAAGTATGTCTTGACTTCATTTGGAGAGTCTCGTGGAATTCTTGGGAGGATTTTTCTGCCTCTTTCCCTTCTACAACTCAGGGACCATCTTTTGAAATTACTCTCCTGCCGCCTGTTTCCTTGAGTTCCTCACAAAAACTGCGAGGCAGAATGACCGAATATAGGAGGAAGTTTTCCTCGGGTGGCCTTGGGAGGCCCAGTGAAAACAACTCCACCAGCTCCTTTGTTCGCCTCTCCCAGGCGGTCCTGCGAGCCGCCTCTTCATTTGCAGTGAGGATGTCAGTAAGAGCATGATTTAATTCCTCCAGTATGTCTCTGGTTGTTGCTCAAAGATCTCACATTCAGAGGAAGAACAGTTAAGTGGACGTTTATAGGTGATCGTCCCAATCTCTTGCAGCTGCTCGGAGGGGACTCCGAGGTCTTCGCAGGAGAGGCACATTAGCCGGGGAATACGAAAAGCAACACTAGCTCTTTGTCTGACACATTTTTAACGCCCCAAAGGGAAAGGGAAAGGCATAATCCAAGATATCGCAGGGGTAAGAGGGAGCTGAAAGACCTGTAGCATCAGAGCCCTAGACCTGGAAAGGACCCCATCGAGTCCAACCCCTTCATTTTACAGATGGGGAAACTGAGGCACGCCAAAATTAAATGACAGGGGCAGAGAACTCAGTGGACAGAGAACTGAGCCTAGAATTGGGAGGCCCTGGGTTCAAATCTAGCCTTAGAAACTTCTTGGCTATGTGACCCCGGGCAAGTCACTTAGCCCCCATTGCCCAGCCCTCACTGCTCTTTTGCCTTGGAATCTATACTTAGTGTTGATTCTAAGATGGAAAGTGAGAGTTAAAAAAAAAAAAAAAAGATTAAGTGACAATATCACAGGAAAACAGATGATGATCTCAAAGGGACTTTCAGGTCATCTAATCAACCCCCCCCCCCCATCATAGAGATAAGGAAACTGAAGCCCAGGGGTGAAATGACTTAGGATCATAAATCTAGATCCAAAAGAGATCTCAGAGACCATCTAATCCAATCCATCATTTCACAAATCAGGAAACCGAGGCCCAGGAAGATGAAGCTCCTTGAAGAGAGGATTGTTTAAATATTAATGTTTGTAACCCCAGCGACAACACATTGTTGTTGTTTAATTGTTCAGCTGTGTCCAACTCTTTGTGGCCCTGTTTGGGGTTTTCTTGGCAAAGATACTGGAGTGGTGGTTTGCCATTTCCTTCTCAAGCTTCTTCTAGAGATGAAAAAAACTGAGGTAAACAGGGTGAAGTGACTTGTCCAGGGTCACACAGCTAAGACCCTGGAGCGGTTTGCCATTTTCTTCTCCAGCTCATTTTACAGATGAAAAAAAACTGAGGTAAACAGGGTAACGTGACTTGTCCAGGGTCACACAGCTAAGACCCTGGAGGAGTTTGCCATTTCCTTCTCCAGCTCATTTTACAGATGAGGCAAATAGGGTGAAGTGACTTATCCAGGGTCACACAGCTAGTAAGTATCTGAGGCAATGTCCCCCCAGGTGCCAGGGTACGTCCCAGCCCATGTCCTCTGCATCCTGGTTCACCTACTTTCCTCAGGACCCCGCCTGGGCCTGACGCTCGTTCTCTGCCTGGGACTTGCAAGGAAAGATGAAGTGGGGGGTTGGGGGTGGCAGGAATGAATGAATGAATGCTCAGGGCGGGTGGTCCTGGGGAGAGGCTGAGTGTGGTGTGAAGGGGGATCCTGAGATCCAACTTCAGGCAGTAGCTGTACTCCCCACAGCATTCCCGGGCCTTCACAGCCCTTGGAAAGGCTCAGCAGCACGGACCGTGGGGGAAGAGATAAGGGTGGTGCCTCGCAGCTGCTTGGCGAGCCCCAGGAAGGTTAAGGAGTGTGTGGAAGCCTGACAGCATTCCAAGGGCGTGGGGAGGGGCTGCCAGGTGGGCCCCCCTCCTTGGCCCCATCAGTCACCCCCTTCCTCCCCAGAATACATCTGCCCCAGGAGTAGGGTGAGTAGCCAGGCCCTGGGGCAGACGGGGAAATGGGGAGTTTCTGGTCCTCTGGAGATGTCCAGGCTGGTGGAGCCATGAGGTTTTCTGCTCGTTGGGCAGAGGAAGAGGCTAAGCTCTGGTGGGACAGAAGCTCCTCGAGGGTAGGCTCCGATTCCCTTTAGTCACTGTGTACCCAGGGCACCTGGCCTACCGTTGGCAATTCATCAGTGCTTGGTGGTAGATTGGACAGAGTATATCTTTAATGTTGAAAGAGATCTTCAGTGGATCCCAGATTCCATCAGAAGCCATCAAGGCCACCCCCACCCCCATTTTACAAATGCAGAAACCAAGGCCTGATGTGGTTAAAGGGACTCCCCGGCAGGACTACTCATATAATCATGGCATCAGGTGCCATATGGAGTACAGTGGAAAGAGCAACGGATTTGTGGCTCAGGGTCCTGGGTTCAAATCCTAGCTCTGCCACTCACCAGCTCTATCGCCACCTGTCTGGACCTTGGTTTTCTCATCTATAAGATAGGCTTAATAAGTTTTGTAATCCCTACCTCATAAGATCATTCTCGAGACCAAATGCCACAGGGTCCATAAAGCATGATGGGATAGAGCCTAGCCCAGCGTAGGATCTAAATACATGGTTTCAGAGCCGGAAGACCTGAGTTCAAGTCCTGTTTCTGACTCATACTGGCTATGGGACCCTGGACAAACTACTCCATGTCTCTCGGTGTCCTGGGTAAAGTTTTTAGATGCTAAGTGTCAGAGAAGGTGAAGCTCTGCATTAGTAGAGGGAGTTTCCTGACTGGGAATTCTGTTAAAAACAAAACAAAACAAATAAATATATATATAATGTAAAATTTCAAGTGTTAACTTGGTCTCAGTTATCAAGACTAAATGGCTCCTCCAGGGTACCTGAGTGGCTCAGTGGGCAGAGGTCTGTTCTTGGAATCAGAAAGACTCATGTTCATGAGTTCAAATCTGACCTTAAACACTTACTAGCCTGGATAAGTCATTTAACCACACTGACCTCAGTTTCCTCATCTATCAAATGAACTGAAGAAGGAAATGGAAAATTAATCTCGTATCTCTGTCAAGAAATTCCAAAATGAGCCAGACATGAATGAAATAACTGAATAACATATTAGTTGGGCTGGAACCAATGACCATATTTTACATAATTATAACTTTTTTTTAAAATCCTCACCTTCTGTCTTAGAATTAATACTGTGTATTGGTTTCAAGGTAGGAGAGCGGTAAGGGATAGGCAATGGGGGTCAAGTGACTTGCCCAGGGTGGCACAGCTGGGACGGGTCTGAGGCCAGATTTGAACCCAGGACCTCCCATCTCTAGGACTGGTTCTCAATCCACTGAGATACTCAGCTGCCCCCCATAATTATAGCTTTGATTAGTGCCAATTCTCAGGGCTAATTATTTGCACTAATTGGGACCTGACTGTAAATGTTTTGTTTTTTAAATATTCATTCACCCATTCAAGTGAGAGATGTACGATTTGAACCCAGTTCCTCTCATTTCATATCTTACTTTCGTTCTCTGGTAGCAATAATAAAAACAACAATAGCATTTATGTAGAGTTTTAGGGCTCACAAAGCACTTTACAAATATGACCTCATTTGATTCTCACAACAACCCTCAGATGTAGGTGCTCTTCTTATCCCTATTTTACAGCGGAGGACATTGAGGCAGAAAGCAGTCGGGCTGCTTGTCCCCTGAAGCAGAGTCCAGTGAAAGTTGAGGGAAACCAAGGCATTGGGTCCCTGAAGGGAAGGGAGTTTTAAGAAAGCCTTAGGGGGAAAGGAGGGAGGGGAAGTTCCAGGAAAAGGGAGATGGGACAGAAAGAAAAGGGACAGACTTGGCCATGCCCCTGATGAAGCCTTGGGCCAGGCCTGCCCATAGCTGCCCCAGATGCTCTGCCCAGTGCCACATACAGATGGGCATGGGCTGTGCCCTCAGGATGAGGCTGTGTCTGGAGACGAGGGACTGAGTCCATGGGAGAACAGAGAACCCAAAAGGTCCTGGGTGGTAGTAGTGATAGGGTGGTAATTGTGTATGCCCACTCCTTCCTCCAGTCTCTCTGACATGCCGGTGCATATCTCTGCACAAGTATGCCCCCTCCGCTCTATAGTTCTCCTTTTCAGCCTGGCTCCCAACAAAGGCCCAAGTTTCAAATCCGCTCCCAAGCCTATGCCATTGGTTATTCCAGTCACTTATTTTCTTCCCTGGGTCTTCATTCCCCTTCTGGTGGAAGAACCCTAGCTTTTTCAAATCAGAAGACCTGAATGTGAATCCTGGCTCTTCCCCTCTCTGTCTGACCTTGGGGAAGCCATTAAGGAGGGAATTTGATAAAGTAGGGGGAAAAAAAACTAGATCTGGGTTCAAATCCCATCTCCAATACTTGCTTATCAGCTTGACTTTGGGGAATCACTTAACCTCTGGGTCTCAGTTCATCATCTATAAAATGAGTGGGCCTAGATGATCTCTGAGCTCTTTTCTAGCTCTTTCCTTCTGGTCGACCTTTGGGTCTCAGGTTCTTTGTATATAAACAAAAACAAGGGCCTTGGGCTTCACAAGCCTCAGAGAGCCCTTCTAGCCCTAAATTTATGACATAGGGTTATTGTTCACTCGAGGGTTGAACCAAATGGTCTTAAAGAGTCCTTCTAGCCAAGAGATTTGAAGTCAATGCCCTCTTTGGTTCTGAGATCCTTCCTGAAGATCTCTTGCCAAGTATACCAGCTTCTTCAGCCAGGATCCAATGAGGACCCTGTGTGGGACAAGCCCTGGGCTTTGTCCTCTAAGGCAGACGGACTGAAGACAAGATCCAGGTCCCACCTCCTTTCCTAGGGTCATCTCCTCTACCCCAGCATCCCAGTTTACAGCACATCTAAAGAAGGAAGTTTCCTACAAAGGAAAAGACAGTAAAAAAAAATGTGCAGTCTATAGTGGGATCAGATAGGAGGTCCCGGAGAATCCAAGGGTCCTAGGTCTGAATCTAAGATCCTAGAATTAGGAGACAGCTGGAATCAGGAAGACTTAAATTCGAATCCTGCTTCAGACCCTTTCTAGAAAGTCATCTTGACTGTCTGTTTCCTCATCCTTAAAAAATAATAATAATAACCCTTCCCTCAGAGCATGACTATAAAGATAGCATCTATTAAGTGCTTTGCACTCCTTAAAATTCTCTATAAATACTAGCTAGTATTACTTGTGTTATTATTAGCTAAAACTGGAAAGGACCCTAGAGACCATGTAATCCAATCCCCACACTCATTCCACTTTCCAGATGAGAAAACCAAGGACTCAAAAGAAGAGGAGCCAAATTCAAAGTCACACACACAGAGTATGGTAAGGGCCAGAGCTGAGATTTGAACTCAAGTCCTCAAGATTCTCAATCCCAGGGGCACCAAGTCAGAGAGCGTACAGGATCAGAAAACCAGGAGGGGATGGGGAAAATCCCTGACTGGTGAGCCTTGGGGCCAGAAGCTAAGGGGCTGCCCCTGGTCCTGGTTCCCAAGCCCAGGCAGATTCTAACCTGCCCCTTTACCCAGCCTCTCCTATGTTCTTGAAAAACCTCTCACTGGCTCCCTCCCCTGCTGGAAGTCCTGGAATCAATAAGGCCTGGGCCCTGCTTGTGGTTTGCAAGCCTGTCAGCCAGTTCCTGCTCCCTGTGTCCAACAAAGCTGGGGCCCCCTCCCTTCTCCAATTCTACTTCATTTGACCCTCTTCCTGTTTTCCCTCCTTGACAATCCCCTAACCTTCATCCCAGGGTAGGGGCCTCGGGGAAACATGTTTGCAGAGCCAGAGAATGAAAGGCCAGAGGAATCTGTGAATCTTCTCGCTTCCCTGTGCCTGAGCCCCTGGCCCTTGGCCTTATGCCCTCATCCCTGGTCTAGGGCTCTGTCCCTAATACTGAGCCCCTCTCTCTGATACAGAGATCCCTTTCAGCCTGACTACCTCATCTCTGACCTAGGGCTCCATTCTTAGCTTTGAGCCCCCATCTTCACCCTTGAGCCTCTATCCCCACTAAAACACTATATCTAACACTAAGTCCCTCTCCCTGACACTGAGCCCCTGATCCTTAGACTTGAGCCCCCTTCTCTGGCCTGGGGCTCTCTCTCTGACACTGAGCCCCCATTTCAGCCTGACTCCCCATCCCTAGCCTATGACTCTAACATTGACTCCCTTTCCCTCATATTGAACTCCCATCTTTACCACTGAGCCCTGCTGAGTCTACAACTAGCCTAGAACTCCATCCCTAACAAGCCCCCATCCTTAACACTGAGCCCCCCTCCCAGCCTCAGCACAGAGCTCTTTGGCATCGAGCCCCTCTTCCTTTCTTGAAGCTTCAGCACGGAGCACCAATCCCTCAAACTGAACCTCCGCCACTATTCCTGAGCCCTGTTTCCAACCCCGAGCCCCAGTCTTTAGCTCCGAGCCCCCTAAACTCCCATTGATAGACCTTAACCCTCAGCCCTAAGCCCTCATTTCCAAACCTGAGCCCCAGCTCTAACCCCAAACCCCCATTTCTAAATCTGAACTCCCAATCCTGACTCTTAACTTCCATTCCTAGCCCTGAACCTCAATATTTGACCCTGAATCAGCTCCTGAGCCTGACTCCCTATTCCTTGCACTGAGATCCTCTCCCTGAGCCTCCTTACCCAATACTGAACTGCTATCTCTCACATGATTTCTATCTCAAGCACTGAACATCCCTATCCCATCCCTGGCTGAGCCTCCAGCCTTAGAACTTGGGCTCCCATCCCTAATCAGCCACTCGACATATCCCTCCTCCATCCCTGACAAGGAGCCCCCATTCCCAGCACCAAGCCCAATCCTCCCTTGCACTTGCCACCAATCTCTCCCACCTTACAGCCTCTCCCATGGGTCACAGAATGTCAGACCTGGAAGTACCTTGGAGAAAATCTAAACCAATCCGTTCATTTTATGGAGGAGGAAGCTGAGGTCCAGAGAAGCCAAGACATTTGTCCAAAAGCACAAAGCCAGTTAGTGGCAGAGTCTGAATTAGAACCCAGACTTTCCGACTCCCACTGTCACATTTTTTCCTCTAGCTATACCCCTCGGCCTCTTGCTCATGTGCAGAAGGAAATTCTCAGCTCTTTTAATGGGAGCCAGAAAGGCTCCCCCAAAATTCATCTTCTCCCCAAGAGGATCACCAGCTTCTAGGCTCCCTTACTCAGTGTCCAACCGCCTCTAGGCTGGCTGCAGAATAGTGACTGCCGCACTACGGGTGGTATCCATTTCCCTGGGCTCAATCCCTCCCCAGGATGTTTCCTGGATCCTTCAAGAGGTTACCTGATGGCCATTAGCCCTCCCAGGCTCCCTGTCACTCCCAGACTATTGCCCAGCCAATAGTTGAGATATTGAGATATAGCATAAGGAGCCGGGCAGCTGTCTTCCATCCCAGCTGGGTCAGCCACACTCTGGGTGACCTTAGGCAAGTCATTCCTTCTCTGGTCTTCATTTTTTTCTTGTAGAAAAAACAAGATGGCTGGACTTGAAAACCTCTCCCACTTCTAAAACTCGATAAATCTCTCGTTCGGTCTCTTCTCACAACCAATCAGTCAAGGTGAGTAACAGCTCCTATCTCTGGAGCGCCAGTGCTTACAAAATCACTCTCCTCAAAGCAACCCTGAGAACTTAAGGAGACAGGGGACTCCCTTCTCCACTTGACAGGTGGGGAAACTGAGTCTGAGAGTCTCATGACTCATGATATGACTTGTCTAAGATCATGCAGTCTTTTTAAAAAACTAAGAGGGCAGCTGGGTAGCTCAGTGGATGGAGAGCCAGGCCTAGAGATGGGAGGTCCTAGGTTCAAATCTGGCCTCAGATACTTTCCAGCTGTGTGACCCTGGGCAAGTCACTTGACTCCCATTGCATAACCTTTGCCCTTCTGTCTTAGAGTGATTACTAAGACTGAAAGGAAGGTTAAAAAAAAAAATCACAGCAGCCAGCGATAAATAGGGGCTGAACATAGGGTTGGAAATGGAGAGATCATTCCTCCCTGGGGTCTGGAATGTCTACCAAAGGCTACCTGTTGGAATGTAAGCTTCCAGAGGGCAGGGATGGGTTTGCTTTGCTCTCACACTCTGGTCCATAGGAGCCTCTTGAGAAATAGAGATTGATGGCAGGAGGATGTGAGCCTTGGGTTGGGCATCAAAGGAATGAGTAGAAGATACCAACGACTTCCCAAGAAGACTCTTCGTAGGTCTGACCCGGAAGGGACCTTGAGGCTCCCTCACTTTATAGCTGAAATCCAGGTAAGGAAAACAGCTCCTTCAAGGTCATCCAAGCCGTCCATGACCAGCCAGGATCTGAACCCAGGGCTTCTGACTCCAGCACTCTTTCTTTCTCTTACGTTTCTCCACACAGCCTGCCTCCACTGGACCATGGCTGGGCCTCCGTCTCTGAACAAGGGCTGGCTTTAAAGGGTTCACACTCAAAACGTGGAGGAATGGCACAGAAGCAAGATTCCAGGGCGAGAAGGGAAGCCGGGAAGCCGGGAAGCCAGGCCCCGGGACCGATTCTCACTGCCCTCTCCCTTTGGGAAAAGCCCCAGAGGACAGAAGGGGCAGCCGGGGGGCTGGGGACGGAGGGGAAGGGAAGGATTCCTTTTCCTCTTCGCAGTTTTCTAGGAGATTTCTGGTCTTACTCTTGCCCTTCCCCAAGGGGAGTCACAACTGCGCTGTCCTGCCCTTCTCCTGGTAGCAGGTCAGCTTGGGCTCTTGCCTAATCTGTGTCACGGACCCCTCCGAGGGCAGCCCCTGGCCCCCTTCCCAAAATCCTGTTGGTAAATGCATAAGGCAGCCTGGTGGCACAGTGGCTAGAGAGCTAGGCTTGGCATCAGGAAGACTCCTCTTCCCGAGTTCAAATCTGTCCTCAGACACTTACTAGCTGGGTCACCCTGGGCAAGTCCCCTTACCCTGCTTGCCTCAGTTTCCTCATTTGTCAAATGGGCTGGAGAAGGAAATGGCCAACCATTCCAGTATCTCTGCCAGGAAAATCCCAGATGGGGTCACAAAGAGTGGGACACCATTGAAACAACTGAACGGCAATAACGGATAATTATGAAAATAATTTTTCGTCAAACAAATGAGTCCAGAGCCCCCAGACTCAGTGGTCTCTATCTAAGGTCTCTTTAGGATGGCTCCGTGCCTGCCTCCAGCCATTAGGCAGCCCACATAGACATCGGAGCATCCCGGATGCCCTCGGGGAGCTTATAGTCTAGGGGAAAGGTCGAAGGGACCACGGTCCAGCCTCTTCCCTGTTGACAGATGGGGAGACAGAGGCCCAAGAGGGTAAGTGACCTGCCCAGGGTCACCCAGGCGGTAAGCATCCAAGGGGGAGTTTGAACCCCGACTGCCTTCGGGTCGCTGCTCAGGAATAAGCGCGCGGCCGGTTTCCCCATCAGCAAATAGGCAGGTTTCTGCTGGGGACGTGGGGCGGGGGAGTTGGGAAGGGGAAAGCCTGCTTTTCACTCAGAACCTGTGGATTTGAGGACGTTTTTCTGCACCACAGGGGCGCCCCCTCCTGGCCCAGGAGGAAATGGCAGGCCGGCTCCAAGGCAAGCCCAGCTGGGGCCGCCAACTCCAGGGGATGCAGGGCTGGGGCTGGGGGACCCTCCGCTGGGGACCGGGTGGGCTGGCGCATCGGAGACGCCGGGGCTGGGGCTGCTCCTCGGGAAGCCGCTTCCTTCCTCCCTGATCTATGAGCTCGAGATCCTGGGATTCGAGTGGAAGAGCTAGAGGGGACCTCGGAGGCCATCGGGTCCCCCCATTTTACAGATGGAGAAACTGAGGCACGAAGAGGTTAGATCGCTTGCCAAAGACCACACGGCTAGCAAGTGTCCGACGTGCCCTGACTCCACAGCCAGGGCTCTTCCCGTTGGCTTTCGTCACCCTTCTTCCCCCGCAGCTACAAGGGGCACCCAAAGGACGCAGCCTCGACTTTGCGGCTGTCCCTCTCCCCTGCCGTCTGGGGACTCTGCAAGGTACCCGGGAGAGGGAGGAGAGAAGCCTCGGAGGGACAGTCGGAGAAGCCCATCACGGGGGCCAGGCAGAGGCACTGGGCAAAGAGGGAATAGTGGGAAGGGCACTGATCCTGCCTACAACACTCTCTGTCTGTGAGACCTTGGGCAAACCCCCTCCCCTCTGGGTGCCTCAGTTTCCTCTTCTGTAAAACCCAGAAAGAGGGCCTCGATGGCCTCTGAGGTCCCTTCTGGCCGGAGATCTAAGATCCTCTGACCCTTCAGGCTGGCAGTGTCTGGGTTCAAGGCCAGATTCCTCTAAGCACAGCCATTCGGCCGGCTCCAAGGGCAGCCCTTCTGGGTAGCCCGTGTCCTGCCCTCTGACTGTCACCCCATCTAGAACTAGCCACGGAAGGGACCCGAGAGATCCCCTCATCCAGCTCCCTCATTTTAGAGGAGAGGAAACAGACCCAGAGAAAGGACTGTTTCTCCCAAGAACACCCAGGTATGACGGGGGCAAGGACCGGGGTTCAAATCCATGTTTTCTGCGTCAACATCCCCTGTCCTTCCCTCCTCTCCCAGTACTAGGGAGCAGAGATAAGGGGGCCCTGACGCTCCCTGTCCCCAAGGGCCCCCCCCCAAGTATCTCTGCTCTTTCTGAGCCAGAACAAGGAGAAAGAGAGGGAGGGGATGAGGGGGTGAGCTGGGGTGGGGAGGGGGCTGGGAAGGGGCTAGGAATGGGGTCGGGAGCTCCTCCCAGGTGTTGGGGGGGCTTCGGGGCAGCTGGCCCTTGTCCCCGGACTCTAGGCTTGGGGCCCAGTTGGGGCGGGGCAGGGTGGGGCGGGCGCCGGGGCCTGGCCATCATGGGGCTTGGCTAGAGCAAGGGATTTTTGGCAAGGACTAGAGCCCTCCCCTTTCCTCTTGCTGAAGGCTGTTTTGGCAGCATCCTCCCCCCCCCCCCCCCCCCCCCCCC